>NC_054488.1:3154407-3454407 GCF_017639515.1 Carcharodon carcharias | reverse complement strand
TTTCAAATGGCCAATCAGCCTGTGGTTTCTACAGTGAGGTAACGAGTTAAAGAAATCTGTAAGCAGATTCCCTTAAACACCTGTCATACATTCCTGAAACTCCAAGTCCTGCAATATACTTCATGCTTTGTTAATAATAGATAAAATCAATTTGTTGCTGTTAGAATGACTTTGTACTTCAAAGTCCAAGGTCTTTCTCCTCCTCACACCAACTACTGATGGCAACTACCAATGGTAGTTCCTGTTGTGTGCTGGATATAACCGTCTCCCCGCACTCCCTAACCTCCATGGGAGAGAAGCCTTCCTCAACCATACCCCCAAGTGGAGCACACTGCCTGCATACAACACCACCACCTCCCCTGTATAACTAAGTTATTTACAAAGCAACAGTTAAATAAAATTCTTACCAATCCATCTCATCAGGGAAGTGATGATTTGAAGGTATTTGGTCTTCTGAACGTTGAAGAAGGTGAATGGTCCAAGAAACAGAGAAAATGCAGTCTGTACAATAAAAAAAAAGTTGCTTAGACACAAATACGCACAATTTAGAAGTCCACAACATGGCTCCATGATAAAGTGGAACATGAGACAGCAAAGGCACGTCACCAATTATTCCGTTTTTACAGGTACTAAAGCGATGGCAAACCAAGAGAATTAGAGAGAAAGAGAAAGATGAAGTAGAATAAAGGAACGCATGACAGGTGTCAGGCTGATAATACAAGAAAAAAAATCAGAGAGGAAGTGAAAAAGGAAGTCAGTGATCAGCAGCTAACATTTTACATTTATTCTTTTATGGATGTGGGCCTCACTGGCTAGGCCAGCATTTATTACCCATTCCCATTTGCCCTCGAGGTTGTGGTAGTAAACCCTCTTCTTGAACCACTGCAGTCCATCTTAACACCCACAGTGCTGTTAAGAAGGGAGTTCCAGGATTTTGGGCAGGCAGGAAAGCAGAGTTGAGACCACAACCAGGTCAACTATGATCTTATCGAATGGCAGTCCAGGCTCAAAAGGGCTGAATGGCCTACTCCTGCCCTTAAGCCACATGTTCATATTTTGAACCAGTAACAGTGAAGGAATGGCAAATACATGTCTTCTGTAGGAATATAAATAGTAAAAGGATAGTAAGAGAATTGGTGGGACCGATTAGGGACCAACAAGGAGATCTACACATGGAGGATATGAACATGGTCATGGTACTAAATGAATACTTTGTATGTCTCTTTATCGAGGCAAGTGCTGCCAGAATGATGAAAGAGGATGTAGCTGAGATACTGGGTGGTTAAAAATTGATGAAGAGGGGGTATTAGAAAAGCCAGCTGTACTTAAAGTTGATAAGTCATGAGGACCAGATGGTATGCAACTGAGGTTCCGAGGGAAGAAAGGGTGGAAATTGCAGAGGCACAGGCCATCATCTTCCAACTCACCTTAGATACAGGGGTGGTGTCAGAGGACAGGAGAATTGCAGAAAAGTGTTTAAGGATAAACCCAGCAAGTATAGGCCAGTCCAGTTTAACCTCAGTGGTAAGAAAGCTTTCAGAACGATAATCATTAACAAAATTAGTCACTTGAACAAGTTTTTATTTTAAGGAAGGTAACAGAGGGTTGATGAGGTGTACGTGGACTTTTTGCATTTGATTAAGGGGCACATAACAGGCTTGCTTGCATAGTTGAAGCCCTAAAGGACACGCAGCAGGGATATGATGTTGGCCAAGTGACAGGAAAATTAGAGTAATAGTGAAAAGGTGTTTTTCAGATTGGAGGAAAGTGTATGGTGGGGTTTCCTAGAGATCAGTGCTAGAACCACTCTTTTTTGTAATATGCATTAGTGACTTAGACTTGGGTGCACAGGGCACAATTTCAAGATTTGTAGATGATACAAAACTTGGTGTGATAGGGATAGAATGTGCATGTGAAACCTGATGTTTTTGGATGATATTGTCGAGGGTCAGCGTGACGATGAGGAATAGGAGGCTAATGGTTACACTTTTTGTTAAAAATTTAAGTATTAAAGCTTGTTTATTGGAATGTAATGATTCCTTATCACTTTTCTCAAGTTTGGAAGATTCAGATAAATGGTTTACAAGAACTTTAGGTAAAACTTATTAGCCTAGAGTGTTCAGTACTAATTGTTACCAGGAAATTCAAAAGAACAGCTCGAACATTTGAAGTAATAACACACTTTGAATTGTGTGGCTTGGTTTTCCCCATCAAGCAAACTGACAAAACAACAGGTTCAAAACATCACCAATCTATAAATGCATAATTTTTAATTACTTACAAAGGAGCTAATACAAGGTTAAAAAGACAAAGGGCAGGATTTTTAGTGCGGTGATTTAGGGCACCATGATTGGCAGGCCCGGGAGTAGCTGGGGAACGAACACCTGACTGTGATTTCACGCTGGTTGGCAAATTAATGGCCAGTCAGCATGAAAGGTGCATTGAAAGGCCCAGCGTTGCTGGGGTGGGAGCGGGAGGAGAGCGAGCGCTGAAGTCAGCACAGGCACAGGGGAGCGCTCACAGAAAGCTGCCTGAAGGCAGAGAGCTGCCTCAGGGAGCGGAATTTAAATGCCAAATATAAAGATTGTAAAAAAGGGAAAAAATGCCCAGGCATCAGAATCAGTCACCAGAACATATACCAGATGAAAATACTGCGCAAACATTTTAATTTAATATCAGAAACCTCATCCCACCCTTGGATGAAGTTTCCTCAAAAAGGCAAAGGCCGCCTGGCTAATTTGCCCACCCACCAACCGTAACGTTGGACGGGCAGCGAAAATTCACAGTTGATTAAACATGTTAATGGCCTTAATGGGCCTATTAATCGTCAGTGGGCACACGACCTACTCTTGTGTATGCCTGCCCACCGAAATATGTGCGAGTGCACGATGACACTGGGACATTTGCCAGGTGTGATCACTTTTATTTCACACTCGAGCTGGTCAGGCCCATGCCTGCATGCCAAGCAAAAAATTCTGCCCAAAGAACTTATTCCTGAACTTCTGAATCATCAGAACAAGCTGATAGACAAGTTCTATATTAGAGATCACGAATGGGAAATAAACCCACAACATTCCGACTTGGAAGAAAGGCAGCAACTAGAAGGGCAGAGAAATGAAAGAACAGGATTAGATTCAGAGGTAGTATTGATGGGTTGGAGTTTACCAACTCTTTGTAGATGGGCTGTGGGGCCTAGGAATATAGCAGCAAAGTTGGGAAGGCAGTCCAACATCTTCCCTCCAACGGCTGCCCACTGGGAGGGCAATTGTGGAAATTAAGTGCCCCATTAAGGATGAACTCCTGTCCCCAGTAGCATTTTACTGGGGTCGGGGGAAGAGTGTCGTCACATGGGGAGATGCTGGACAAGGTGGTGGTGGTGGCCTCCTTTATGGCTCCTTGGGCCCACCCCACAGCTATCGCATTGCTGCTTGAAGGTCTGTTATTGTGAGTCTTAGCTTAGGTCATCCTTGTCAGGATCAGTAGAGACTGAAGGCAAGGCTGCTGGTAAATTTTACCTTTTATTAAACAGTCTTCTATGTGCAGGATAAGGCTTAGCATGAGGCTTTACATAGACTCCCTCTCAGCATGCATTGTCATGTGATCTTACATCACTGATGTGGACTGTCTATTTACATATTTAACATTAACCATTTACACTACATCTGCCCCCAAGTTTCTGACTCTATACATTATTTACATTAACCTACATCTCACCTCGAAGTCTCTACCTTCACCTCTGTGAACCAATGCCTTAAGATTCTAAAGGACCAGATAATGAAGACCATCATCCAGAACAGTTGACCCAGAGAACACAGCCTGCACTTGGAGGATTAAATTCGAAGCAATATTTCAGTGAGTAAATGGTAAATCTATGGAATTACTTAAGGAGATGGTGGAAGTAATTAGTATTGACTCAAATAAAAATTCGATGTCTTTCAGAAAATATTTTAGAATACATTAGATGGCCAAATTTAGATGTGCCATATGGTAACTGCAATGCTTGACCAGTGGGGTTTTCCTCATGTCATGTCAAGATCTGTTGTAGGCAAATCGATAATTCACTGCCATAATTTGTCAACTGTTCCATTATTATTGCATTGTTTGACTATCAGGATGGGAGAAGGCAAACCGGATGGACCTTGGTAATTTTTTGTCTAGCACTTCCTATGTTTCTTTGTTAAGGCTACAGAGACGAGGGAGGTCTGGTCTGCCACATATTGCACAGGAGCATTGCATTTTTACTGATGCCAAGACCCAGATTAAAGTGCTCAGACAAACCAGGATTTGCATCATCCTCTAACCCAGTCATTAGGGAGTTGTAGAGAAAAGTGTAGCCAATGAAATTAGTACCCGCAGTGGCCATGCCCAATGAGGGGTCATCAATCCTTCCCAGTAGTGGGCTAGGAAAGTGCAGCATTGCTCATCATGATCCTCTCCTAGGTAAAGGTTTGGAAGCCAACCACCACCCACCCCCAACAAAGCACCCCTGCCCTACCCACCTAACCTGTTCTCTATAGTGAGATCATTATCTTGTTCCTGATTTACCAAACTGGAGAAAGCTACCTTAGTGGGAAAAGAAAGCCATCCATTTCAGAAAAGTAAATCTACCTCTTGCATTAAACAGATGGTTAATTGAAAGTACTGCATTTTTGATTAAGCATTTTGGGGTTTCTGTTTAGATGGCGTACATACAGTTGGTAAAAAGCCTTATGACCATCCAATCAGCTGCTTCCGTCTCGGCTGATTCTCTCTAGCCCGCTGGCCAAACTTCCCCTAAAGCTGCCCCCCTGCCCTTGCACCCAACCTGCATCTTTCTCCAGTTCCTTTCCCATCCCTTCTCACGCCCTCCGCAAAGTCATCTTGTCCATGGAATCCACCTTCTGATCTCTTGATCCTTTTCCCACTAAACTGCTGACCAGCCAATTTCTCTTCATAGGTTCCACATTAGCTGGTATCATTAATCGTTCTCTCTTCTCAGGGAGAGCCTCCTCCTTCAAATCTACCATTCAAGTCCTCAAAAAAGAAACATGACCACTCCATCCTTGAAAACTACCAAACCACCTTCAACTTTTCTTTCCTCTCCAAAGTCCTTGAAATGTGCCATTATCTCCCAATATGTGTGTTCATCTTTCCTGGAACTCCATGCTTGAATTCCTCCAGTCTGGTTTCCATCCCTGCCGCTGTACCAAAATGCCTCATCAGAGTCACAAATGACATTCTAGTTAATTGCTACAAAGGCAAACTGTAACAGAGGCAAACTATCCCTCCTCATCCACCTCGACCTGTCGGCAGCCTTTGACACAGTTGATCACACCTTCCTCCTCCAATGCTTCTTCACTGTGGACCTAACTGGGACTGCACTTGCATGGTTCCATTATCTAACTGTGGCCAGGGAATCACTTGCAATTACCATTGCCTTGTGTTCTCCCAAGGATCTATCCTTGGTTCCCTCCTATTTCTCATCTACATGCTGCCCCTTGGTGACGTCATCTGAAAGCACAGTTTCCACATGTATGCTGACAACAACCAACTCTACCTCAGCACCACCTCTCAATCTCTCCATGTCTCCAAATTGTTAAACTGCTCATCTGATAGCCAGTACAGGAGGAGCAGAAACTTCCTCCCATTAAATATTTCAAAGACTGAAGCCATTGTCTTCAGTCCCTACTCCAACCATCCCTCTCCCTGTAACTGTCTAAGGCCTAACCAGACAGTCCACAACATTGGAGTCACATTGACCCCAAAATGAGCTTCCAACCATATATCCATCATCATTAAGACTGCCTATTTCCACCTCCACAGCATCAGCCAACTTTGTCCCTGCCTCAGCTCATCTGCTGCTGAAACCCTCTTCCATGGCCTTGTTACCTCTACACTTGACTATACCAATGCACTAGCTTCCCATATTCTACCCTCCATAAAATTGGTCATCGAAAATTCCATCATCCAGAACTCCATTGCCCACGTCCTTACTCACACTAAGTCCCTTGCACTCATTACCCCTGTGACTAAATGGCAATGGTTGCTCGTCAAGCAATGCCTTAATTTTAAAATTCTCATCCTCGTTTTCAAATGCTTCCACGGCCTTGCCCCTCCCTATATCTGCAATCTCTGCCAACCCTACAATCCTTCCAGATATCTATGCTCATCTAACTTTTCTCTTGAGCTTCCCTGATTTTGATTGCGCCACCATTCATCGTCTTGCTTTCAGCTGGCTAGGCCTTCAGATCTGACATTTTCTCACTAAACGTCTCTATTTTCCTTCCTTCAAGATGCTCCTTAAATCAGACCAAACTTTTGGTCACCCTGCCTCAATATCATCTTAGGTGGCTCAGTGTCTAATTTTGTTTTATGATATTCATGTGAAATGTCTTGGGTCATTTTATTATGTTAAAGACACTACATAAATTGTCAACCTGCATCACAGTACCTCGACAATAAATAGAACACAGCCAATACAGGCTGAGCAAGCAACATTTTGATTCGGGTGGGGGGAGGAAGCTATAAACAGCTTTCACTGTATGTTTACTTCCATTTGGTCAAAATTCATATTCTGAAACATCCAGATTGGACATTATTCCTGCAATTATAACCTAACTTCTCAGCATATCCGGATATAGTCAGGCCACTGTTAAGTTGGCGCAAGATAATGGTTTAATGAAGTACTACAACCAACATCAGTCCTTCCTGGCCTTATCTTGCAAGCATCACTAGTCAAATGTATGTGTATGTGTGCAGTGAAACACTGAAGGCTAAAATAATAGGGAGCTGCTCCTTAGAGACATGGATTAATGGTCACTGCATCAAACATGTTTTAACAGGTGTCTGCCCAAGCTGACTACCTCATGTATCAGATTGAAGGTTTCTACACAAGGAGACAGCAGAGGTATTTAGCTATTAAGAAACAGGTGTGTTTTGCAATTTAGCAGCAGCCTGAGCCAACTGGTGGAGCAGCAGGGTTTGAGTGCACAGTGCATGAAAAGGAACAGACCCACAGTGAATACATGGGCTAAAAATTCCATACACCTTTCTACAGACGCTCTAACCTACAAGATCCATAAGGCAGATTGTAGCATCCTGATGAGCAACAGCAGTGTATCAGAATAAAAATTGACACCATTAACTGTGTTGGCTGACTCTATTAACTGAACGTTAACTTTGTCACCTCACATCTTCCATTATACTTCAGCGGAGTATGGACAGTTTGTAATGTGGTGATACTGCATCAGTGGATATATCAGTAGGAACGATAATCTTTAAATAATTACCATTGCTCTGAAAAAAAACATGTAGCAAATTTTGGCCCTGTAGCAGGGAACACAAGAACCATGGGGACAACTTAAGCCTAATCCATCCTGTGAGCAAAGGACAGGGCCAGGTCAGCTGCTGATTTACACCCCTCCTGACTTTACCTTCTTTTGGCTTCAGTGGAGGGCAAGAGACCAAGCACAGTATGAAAGAAACAGCTGTCAGATGCTGACTGAGTATAAAGCAACCTCTCTGTGGCCAAGGAAGGGTTATTTATTGTTCAACCTGACAAACATAGCTTACTTGGGAAGTTTCGCATAACTGAAATTTGATAAATTTACCAGAAATCAGCAGAGGTTCATGCCAGAAATGATGCAAATTAGCTGTCAGGTAAAATGCTATAAATCGAGGATTTCAAATAAATAGTTCAATAGAACAACAGTGACCATAAGACATAGGAACAAAAGTAGGCCATTCAGCCCATTGAGTCTGCTCCGCCATTCAATGAGATCATGACTGATCTGATAATCCTCAACTCCACTTTCCTGCCTTTTCCCCATAAACCCTCAATTCCCTTACTGACTAAAAATCTGTCCATCTCAGCCTTGAATATACTTAACTACCCAGCCTCTACAGCCCCCTGCAGTAAAGAATTCCACAGATTGACTACCCTCAGAAAAGAAATTCCTCCTCATCTTGGTTTTAAATGGGTTCCCCCTTACCCAGGTTATGCCCTCTGATCCTAGACTCTCCCACAAGGGGAAACAAGCTCTCAGCATTTACCCTGTCAAGCCCCCTAAGAATCTTCCATGTTTCAATAAGGTCGCCTCTCATTCTTCTAAACTCCAATGAGTACAGGCCCAACCTACTCAATCTCAAGAAAATCCCTCCATACCAGGGATCAACCTAGTGATCCTTCTCTGGACTGCCTCCAAAGCCAGTATATCTTTCCTTAGATAAGGGGACCAAAACTGTTCACAGTACTCTTAGTTGGTCTAACTAGTGCCTTGTATAGTATTAGCAAGACTTCCCTATTTTTATACTCCATTCCCTTTGAAATAAAGGGCAACATTCCATTTGTCTTACCAATTACCTGAACTTGTATGTTAGCTTTTTGAGATTCATGCACAAGGACCCTCAAATCCCTGTGCTGCAGCTTTCTGCAGTCTTTCTTTATTTAAATAATATTCAGCTCCTCTATTCTTCCTGCCAAAGTGCATAACCTCTCACTTTCCCACATTATATTCCATCTGCCAAGTTTTTGCCCACTCACAACCTGTCTATATCCCTCTGTAGACTCTGTCATCCTCACCATTTGCCTTCCCTCCTATTTTTGTGTCATCTGCAAACTTGGTGATAGTACATTCACTTCCCTCATCCAAGTCATTAATATATATTGTAAATAACTGTGGCCCCAGCACTGATCCCTGTGGCACTCCACTAGTTACAGGTTGCCATCCTGAAAATGCCCCCCCCCGCATCCCTACTGTTTTCTATTAGTTATCCAGTCCTCTATCCATGCTAATATGCTACCCCCAACACCATGGGCTCTTATCTTAAGTAGCTTTATGTGTGGTGTCTTATCGAACGCCTTTTGAAAATATAAATATTTACTTCTACTGGTTCCCCTTTATCAATCATGCTTGTTACCTCCTCAAAGAATTCTAAGAAATTTGTCAGGCATGATTTCCTCTTCATGAAGCCATGCTCTGCTTGATTAGATTATGCATTTCTAAATGCTCAGCTGTTACATCCTCTAAAATAGACTCTAACATTTTCCCAATGACAGATGTTGAGCTAGCTGGCCTATCGTTACCTGTTTTTATCTCCCTGCCTTTTTGAATAAGGGTGTTACGTTAGCAGTTTTCCAATCCTCTGAGACTTTTCCAGAGTCTAAGGATTCTAGGAAGATTACTACCAGTGCATCCACTAAATCTGCAGCTATTTCCTTTAATATCCTACGATGCAACCCATTAGGTCCAAGGGTTTTATTGGCCTTTAGCCCCATTAGTTTCCCTGGTGATAGTTATTGTCTTTATTTCCTTCACCACCCACCCCCCCCATCCTTTTGCCCCATGTTTATTTAGTATTTTTGGAATGCTACTAGTGTCTTCTACTGATGCAAAGTATTTATTCAACTCCTCTGCCATTTCCTAGTTCCCCAGTATTATTTCCCCAGCCTCATTCTATAAGAGGGCCTATATTAACTTTGGCCTCTCTCTTCCTTTCGTTATATTCAAAGAAGCTCTTACTGCCTGTTTTTATATTACCTTCAAAGTTTATATTCTCGCTCTTTATTTTTTTTTTGGTCATCTTCCGTTGGTTTTTAAAACTTTCCCAATACTCTGGTTTACCACTAATCTTTGCCACATTTTATGTTTTTTCTTTCACTTAGATACTATCCTCAACTTGCTTGGTTAACCATAGTTGATTTATCCCCTTCCTACAATCCTCCTCCTCACTGGGATATATCTTTGTTGTGAGTCATGAACTATTTTAAATGTCTGCCATTGTTCATGAACTGTCTTTTCTGCTAAACTCCTTTCCCAGTCCACTCCAGCCAAATCTGCCCTCATACCTTTGTAATTACCCTTATTTAAGTTTAGCACAATTGTTTCAAACCCAAGTTTCTTAATCTAAAACTGAATGCTAAATTCTACCATGTTATAATCACTGTTTCCTAGGGGATCTTTTACTCTGAGATCATTTATTGAACCTGCCTCATTATACATTAACAGGCCCAAAATAACCTGATCCCTGGTTGGATACAACATATTGTTCTGGGAAACTGTCCTGAATACACTGAATTCTTGCTTGTGGCTACCTCTGTCAATCTGATTTTCCTAATCTACATGGAGATTAAAGTCACCCATGATTAGTAAACTGCCTTTGTCATATGCCCTCATTATTTCCTGATTTATTCTCTGTCCGACAGCATTGCTACTGTTCGGGCGCCTATCGACTATTCCCACCAGTGCCTTCTTCCCCTTATTATTTCTTACTTCCACCCAAATGGATTCCACATCTTCAGGTCCAAGATCATTTCTTGTTATCGTACTTATTCCATCTCGTACTAACAAAGTTACCCCACCACCCTTTCCTTCTTGCCTGTCCTTTCAAAAAGTCACATGCCCCCGAATATTGAGTTCCCAGCCTTGATCCCCTTATAGCCATTACGGAGACATGGTTATAAGATCATTTATTTAAGTAAAGAGCCATATATATATATATATTTATATGTTTCTACACTCCATCCTTTTCTGTCACACTCTGGGTATCATTACCCAAGTAGCTGCCCTGCAATGCCACCATATCCTTTTGCTTTGTAAGCCTACTTATCCCCTCTCCAGAACTCTCCCCCACTTTATTTACTTTAAAGCCCTTTCTATAGCCCTAATTATTTGATTCGCCAGGACACTGGTCCCAGCACAGTTCAAGTGAAGCCCATCCCATCAGAACAACTCTTCTACCCCAGTACTGGTGCCAGTGCTCCATAAACTGAAACCCATTCCTCCCACACCAATCTCTGAGCCATGCATTTAACTCCTTGGCTTTATTTACCCTATGCCAGTTTGCCCGTGGTCCAGGGAGCAATCCGAGATTATTACCTTGGAGGTTCTGCTTTTTAATTTACTCCTAACTGTTTAAATTCTTTCAGCAGAATCTCCTTTCCAGTCCTATCAATGTCGTTGGTACCAACGTGGACAACGACAGCTGGATCCCTCCCCTCCCACTCCAAGTTCCTTTCCAGTCCTGAGGAGATGTCCTTAACCCTGGCACCAGACAGGCAACAAAGCCTTTGGGACTCATGCTCACTGCTACAGAGAACAGTATATACCCCTAATTACACAGTCTCCTGCCATTACTACATTCCTATTTCCTCCCCCCACTTGAATGGCTCCCTGTACCAAGGTGCCATGGTCAGTTCGCTCATCCTCCCTGCAATCCCTGCTCTCGTCCACACAGCTTGTAAGAACCTCGTAACTGTTGGACAATTGCAGGGGCTGAGGTTCCTCGAACACTACTTCCTGAGTCCCCATACCTTCCTCACCTGCAGTCACACCCTCCTGTCCCTGATCACAGACCAAATTCCAATTCTCTAACTTGTGGGAGGGTGTGACCGCCTCCTGGAGCAGTGTGTCCAGGTAACTTTCCCCCTCCCTGATGTGGCGCAGTGTCAGCAGCTCAGACTCCATCTCCTCAACTCAGATCCAAAGTTCCTCGAGCTGTAAACACTTACTACAGATGTGTTCACTCTGGATCACATTGGTGCCCAGCAGCTCCCACATGCTGCAGCAACAACACACAGCCCACCCTGCCATCACTATCTTATTTTATTTATTAATTAATTACTCTCGTATCCTGCTCTTTACACTTCACTGAAATTAATTACTTACACCAGTATCGATCTTATGCATAACACACTATTTTTAAGAAAGAGAAAATAAAGACTAGAGATCTAAACACTAACCATATACCTTAATTTTAATCTAAAGGCCAGAAATACTCACCAATCCAACTGCTCTCTGCACTCTTTTTAAATGAAGTCTTCCTGCTCTGTTTTAAATTAAGTCTACGCTCACTCGCTATTTGTTTTACACACTTATTTTACTGGATTAATGCTCAGTGAACTTAGCTATTGAAGTGAAAATACCAAGTTTAGAATATAACAAAGGCAATCAGAAAAGAGATAAGGAGATGGGACAAGGTCACTTTAAACTGGTGTAATTTAGGGCAGTGGTCTCCAGCTGACACTGTACAAGGCAGATTAACACCATGTTAACCACTTGTCTCAGGAACACAGTCCCATTTCAATTAGGCAAAATGTTTAACTTAGAAAGATTAAAACAGGTACTGTGGCCTGGGACAAAAGATAGCATCAAGGGTAAGAGCTGGAATTCTCCATTCTTGCAATGCAATTGAGACTGAGCAAACATTATACTCTATTTACATCAACCAGCTGCACTAAAATATTCCACTTCAAAGCACTTTCCATTTCCCTAATTTGAACATCCATCCCTTGCTGATGATTTGATGTCCACCCAATGCTACAAGATGCCAAAATATGAGTAACAACAGTTGGCACTTTACAGCGTTAAATTAAACATCGAGTAAAAAGAATCCAGTGTTGTGGGGAAACGAATTCAATGGAAATCACTGAATCCAAAAAAGCTCAAATGGAAACAAAGAAATGCTCAAATGACCAAATAATATTGACGTGATATAGAACATGATGAGGGTTTACAGGCCCATGGTCTAAGAACTCCTCTATCACCCCATTCAGGATAGAGTACACAGCCCAAACTAACCCCCTCCCCAATCTCACACAACTCCCACTTGGCATAGAATACACAGTCTCCCTCCCCCCGCCCCCCTAACACACAAACCCCACTCAGGGTAAAATATAGACTTGCCATAGGGGTGGGCATAGTGCATATGTTTTGAAATCCCTTTAAGCGTTGAAAGCAGTGGCTTCCCCTCTAACCTTTTCTATATTGCGAATGATATTATCTGCATTTCTCCAGTTATAACACCCAAAAAATATCTAAAATACTAAACATCTAACAAAGATCATTTTTGTTTCTTTTTTTAGAAGGAAATGATGTTAAGGCAGAAGCTTATTTATCAAGGGTTTTGCTGCAGAAATGGCCAATCAAGTTACAGCTGGCATATCAATCCCCATGATGAATGTGGTGTTGAGGTTGATAAATGCTTTCAATAATTTCCTTGTAAAAAGAAATCAAAAATAATCTTCGTTGGACATTTAATATTTTTATACTAATGCCACTAGGGGGATAACTTCGGTTGTAAGTAATCCTCTCCCAGAGCACTAAAGCAGTTACATGTTTCTGTTTCAAGTCCATGATTTACCTTTGTTTAGCAACTGTATCAGCTTAAGCACAACAAAACAAATAAATGGTTAGTGCTGTGAAGGGCAGGTAACCTAAATAGAATTTTAAAGCTCTCAGTAAGTCACCCGCATTTAGAGCAGTAAATTATCTCCCAACACAACTGTCTTCAATACACGGTAACAGTAAAATGTACTTGGCTTCAAGTCACCACTTCCAGGCTGGCAAGGCTGCAAAACCTTACACAGACTCATTAAGATAATTAATTTGTGCTGCTCAGCAGTTAACATCCTATATAATAATTTCTTTCACACACTATCAAACAAATTTATTACCATAATTTGCTTCATGCGTTGAGGTTCACGTACTAATTAAATACTTTCTCAACGCTGGACAAGTTGTTTATGACATTTCTAAGAAGTCGCTTTGGTAGCTTTTTAATGATGGTCATTAGGAATATTTTGGGTAGGTCTGCTGAGAGAATAAGGACAGAGCTTAGTTCAAGGTGGTTTCACAGACTGTTGCTGGTACATCATATATAGCAACAATTTACAGGTACTGTTAACCCTCAGGAACATGCATCCTCTCTAAACAGAAGTGCTTCCAAGAAAAGTTTTTTAAATTTCATTACAGCTGTCTTTTATTCCTTGTAAAACGCTCAGGGCAGGACAAGCCATTCCAAAAAACAAATTTGAACCATCCATCTCAAGGTGCAAAAATGATCCAAAATTGACTTATTCCCAGGTTTTACCAAAAGCACTCTGTATGGTCTAGGGGAAGAATTTAAACTATCATACTTTGGTTTCCAGCTTCAAACACAAGACTTGACTTCTGTTGTAACCTGACTGCACATGCTGTCTAATTGAAATCAAACCAAAAATCCTGTAAAATAAAAACTGCTTCTGCCAACAAAACACCTTAGTTTTAATGGCATTAATTATATTGTTAAGATATGAAGGGAATTGTTTAATTAAGTACCTAGAGTACTTTTGGAGTCTGCTGGGACATCAGTGAGGTAGGTAGAAGGCAGACATATGTTATTCTGCATATAAACCTGTTATCAAGAAAAGGATTAGCATCTAGTTTCATACTTCACCGTCTGGCTTTGGAACCATTTAACATGGTAACAGAGGATTGCTACCTGAAGATGAAGATTAGAAACTAATCAGACAAAAGATTGTAATGAGTTACTGTTGTGAAGAATGGCTGAAATCAAATGTAAATTGTCAAGTTATGATTACCTACCACAGTTCTCCAAATCTAAACCTTATGACCAGTGGAAAAAGAGTGGATATGGGGACACAGGTCATGGCATTCGTGAAGAGAAAACAAGGAAGACTTGGCATTGTCACACTCTGACAAAAATAAAATTAGCAAAGTATTTTTGCCTGTCAGTTGGATACTGATGAGGGTTTGGATATTCTATTAAGTTTCATGGATAAAATTTAAGAAATATGACCCATTGAATGCTTATGAAGCATAGTCAGACATTGATAGATTTAGAAAGAGACAGTTACTCCATAGAGGAATATATAATGGAATTTAACATACTATATAAAAGAGTGCAGAAATTCAATTTGGTTAGGCTACAACTGGAGTACTGCATACAATTCTGGTCACCACATTATAGGAAGGATGTGATTGCACTGGAGAGGGTGCAGAGGACATTTACCAGGATGCTGCCTGGGTTGCAGGGTCTGAGCTAGGAGGAAAGATTGGATAGGCTGGGGTTGTTTTCCTTGGAGCAGTGAAGGTTGAGAGGAGACCTGATACAGGTGTATGAGATCAAGATAGAACGGTAGGAAGGCACTTTTTCCATTAGTAGGAAGGGTCAATAACCGGAGGGCATAGATTTAAGTTAAAAGGTAGAAGGCTAAGAGGGGAGTTGAGGAGAAATCTTTTCACCCAGAGGGTGGTGGGAGTCTGGAACTCACTGCCTGAAAGGGCTGTTGAATTAGAAACTTTCGTAACATTTAGTAAGTGTTTAGATATTCACTTGCGTTGCCGTAGCCTCCAGGGCTATGGGCCAAGCGCTGGAAAATGGGATTAGTGTAGTCAGATCTTTGTTGGCAGGCGTGGACACAATGGACTGAATGGCTTCCTTCTGCGCTGTAAAGATCTGAGTCTATGAAATTCCTTGTTCAGTGCTCGCTTCCAAATTGTTGGATTGTGCTTAAGCGTGGCAGATAGGTCAACTCCTGGTCTTAACTGGAGTTAGATTCTCAGATTTTAGATCAATTGCCTGAAGCTTCAAAAAGCCCTGGGAAAGCAGTCATTTCCTGCAGCCTTAATGGCACAAATGAGGAGCTCAGCGATATCACAGAAGATGGAGGACTCAGTGATCACAGCCTTTCGACATGAATCAGATACAGAGCACAGGCGTCAGTACAACAGAAGAATTACAGACAAAGAAATGAGGGTGAAGGCATTTTTGGCAGATCTGACAGATAACAGGACTGGAGTAATAATAATAGATGAATGAATCCCAGGAAACTGCTAACAGGTGTTTCATATGTGACTTACAATATTATGCAGCAAAATGCCCAACGTGGAACAACAGGGTCTTTGAAGTGACACTTGACACTAAGTTTGGAGGTTGAAGATAAAAGGATTGATCAGTTTGATGGAATTGTATGGTCACAAGAAGCTTCAGTCTGGCAATGAGTGCACTCGTCACAAATTCATTTCATTGCACCACGTTGGACAGTGGGTGCATCTCGACAGTACGTGGAACCAACTGGTTAAAACATTTAGATTCACTCAGCAGTAAGGGTCGAAGCAAGGTCAGGGAATATGAAAGTTCTATTGTTTCAGGGGATGACAACACATTGGGGTCACAGAAAAGAGTGGTGATTCCATGCAGGATAGCTGGAGTAAGGCACTTTTAGTACAGATGTGGTATCCAGTGAGATACCCTGGCTGCTGAGCAAGTCTTCCAATGACAAAGGCACAAATAAAACTGGACATGGATCACAGACATTTGATATAGGTATTAAAAATCACGAGGGGTCTGGACAGAGCAGATAGAAAAAAACTATTGGTGGAAGGATTGAGAACAAGAGGGCACAGAATTAAGGTAATTGGCAAAAGAAGCGACGGAGACATGAAGAGCAAATTTTTCTCGCAGCAGGTGGTTAAGATCTGTTACATGCTGCCTGAGAATGTGGTGGAGGCAGATTCAATAGAGGCACTTAAGAAGGGATCAGATTATCTGAAAAGGAAGAACGTGCAAGGTTAGAGAGACAAGGCAGGGGAATGGCACTAGATGCCTTGCTCATTCAGAGAGCCAGTGGGCCAAACAGCCTCCTTCTGTGCTATAACAATTCTGAGCTTGTATTAAAATTATTTTCTTTGCAGTCAAGAGATTAGAAATCTACCCAGGCTGCGTTTGCTGGCCACATGACACATGCACAGTTGTACTGTCTTACTCAGTGATGTCATGGTGAGCAACGAAGATCAGAATCAGAACCAAAAAGTTAAACCAACTTCCCAAAACGAAATAGATGCATGCAATTCCACAGAAATAAGATACCAAAAAAATAACTTGATAATGTTAAATGTGAGCCAGAAACTAGGCATGTGTACCATCTTCCCCTGATCTCCAACTCAGTTCAATGCAACAGAGGCTTGTCAAAGCAGTCATTTGGGATTTTTTTAAAAAACTCTTTGCTTTCCCTTCCCGATAACATAAGCAAGGTTTCTTCAATTGTTTTAATGTTTGCCTCCCCTCTACAGAAGTTTTTCTAAAGATGGGTTTTGCTAGCACTGTCTCCAGCCAATGATATTATTGGTTTTCTGTGCATCTTGCATGGGCATCTTGCATTAGCAGGAGGCAGTGATTTACCCAATCAGGACATTATTGCATCCTTTTAACAAAAGCTAGTATCTCAAATCAGAATGTTAATAAGTGTTAATGGCATCAGGTGATAGGAATGAGAGAGAAAGTACAAATTATCCTAAAGTTACATTGACAATTTGCTCATTCCTCCTATCACAGATTAAAAATCCCACTAAAGGACAAGGGTGGTTGACAAGTACACAAAGCTCATTGAAGAGGTTAGTGAAAAACGCAATATATTCAAAAAGCATCAGCGGACACTGTCACGGCCATTACTGTATGTGGCCAATTAGCATGAGACTTTAAATCACTTGCTACTACTTCAGTAAAAGTGTGGGACAAGTACAGAAATATTTTCATCATGCATTTTATTTGGCAACCAGATTCAGTCTTTCTATGGTAATACATGGTAAGGCAAAAGCGAGGTTGTCGATGAGAATCATGGAAAATGGATAAGGACTGGACTGGGAGCACCAGCTAAATTCCTGACTGGCAAATTCCACCTCACTATCAATGATGAGTTTAGAGATGTGCAAAAATATAAAAACAGCTCTAAACACTGCAGCTGAAAGCCCTTTCAGCAAAGGTCTCTGTGAAAGAAACCACGTGGTAATTGATGAGTTGCTCCATAAGATCTTAGCCAACCAAATTACAAACTAACATCTGCCCTGTCAAAGGCAGTCCATGCAAAGAATTCACTTCAAATGGTTGGGGGCTAATAGTCTGTATCAATTGGTCTATAAGAGGAATCCCAAAATACCTTTTGTGCTGAGAGATAATCCCCTGTCCCCAGAAGGGGCTACAATTAGTTCCACTTTCTCTGTGCACTTGAAAGCCCTAATGCAGCGAGATGGACATTCATCAAGGACATTCAGAAAATTTGAGAAGTTTTATAGCATTGCATAAGATCATCTGAAATAAACTTTAATCCTGGGGATTTAGTATACTATAAAAAAGAGGGTCAGAAAGAGTGGAAAGGTCCAGATAAGAGGATGGGCTGTGATGAGAAGACAGTGGTTTTCCAACATGGCACTCAAACTATTAAGGCCCAATTTTCTTGATTAACCAGGATTGATGAAAAACTTTCAAAATCTGAGCAATTACTAGGCAACGAGGATCAGAATATGGTAGAGAAGGGTCCTGATAATTAGGCAAAGTGATTGTTAAGACCGAGATGGGAGGAGTGCGTGAATTATCAAGTCCTATTACTCCACAGGCCATACCATTACTGAAATGGCTAAATGTGTACCTATACCTCTAGTACCCAGAAGGAAATAGACTTTGACTAGTCTTCTTTCAAAAACTCAAAGATTAATTTATCTTAAAACAAAACTTCTTTTAACAAATTAAAAGTCCTGGTTAACACACAATTGTAATTGGGAAGTATAAATATCTATCTCTTCCTAAAGAGTTCCCCCAGTGCGCACACAGACAAACAAAGGATAAACAGATAAGAGTCTCTCTGCAGAGATGGGCTTTGGAGGACGGGTGTTATAAAATAAAGGATAAAGTCTGCAGGGTCTTCACGCTTTCAGCCTGGAGTTCTCTTGTGTGAAGACGGGCTGCTGGTCCCGGTGGATGCCTGGAAGTTCTCTTCAACTAATCTCAGTTTTGCCCAAATGCAAGCTAGTTATACTCAGACGAGGGCTCTCTGGCTACACACAATTTTAAGCAAGGTAGAGAGAGAGCCATTCAATTTAGCCTTCCTTTACCTGCTTGTTCTCCAACAAGACTGACTTCAAAACAAGCAGGTTCACAACTTAATTTTTTTTCTCTCCCATGTGATTGCCTTTTGTCTCCCAGATTTTCATTAAAGTTCTTTGCAGTTCAACACAAACAACCTACTCCTTCTCAGTACCATATAGGTCAGGTGATTTCTTGGCAGAGGCCTGCTTGTTTATAGTTCCAAGGTGAACTAATGACCTTTAAACAAAAACTAAGGTTAGCATCCATATGTCCAGCTCATGCCAAATCCTTCCATTTTGTAAAAAAACTTCAGTCGAGAGATATGATTCTAACATGATACTGATACACAGAACAGGGCTATTGTCCCCGAAGGACAACTGTCTAAAGTTGGCACTGGGATGACTACATACTAGAAGGATCCAGTGAATAGAGGGACGCAGCCTTTGTACGGAGAGCAGAGAAAGCCACCAGCAAATTCAAACATTGGTTAAATATCTAGGATGATGGACAAGAGGCAAGATCTATATACTGGCAAAATGAGGTGAAAAAATTGAAAACAAGAACACAGTGCAAGTCCCCATAACTAATCTGGGAGTGACTCTAGCACTAGAAAATAATCACGCATTGGTAACAGAACCTCTGATCATGGGTGCGAGAGGTCATGTAGCAGTAATCCAGAAAGACATCAACAGGGCAAGCAGAGGTTGTAGCTTGACTGGGCTATGCAATAGAATGATAGCCTTCTAGGAACACTGCCAGGAACAGGAGCCTTTAGGTCTAGGAAGTTTTGGTGGCTGTAGACAAATAAGATCAATTAATAAGAGGCACAAAACAGAGTTGGATAGTTGGAAGGAATTTGGAATTTACTCTGAAGTGTCAGATAAGGGATAGCCAGCCTTATCTCTCAGATGGATATGTACAGAAGAACTCTCAGATGGGACATAAGGCTAAAGTGAGACTAATCGTTTTGGGTTTCGAAGAGAAGACTTGGAGATCAAAATGTTAGAGTGGACTCCCTTATTGGCAGGAAAAGTAATCCAAATTTTTCACAGCTCTGCTGGCCTCATCCATGGGAATATAGGTCAATCAATATAGAAGCCACATTTTTGCAAGATGAAAAATTTCAAGAGAAATGTTTTTGAAACCACCTAAAGAAGCGAGTGATGTACAAGGGAAATGATGGAAATTAAACAAATGCATTTATGGATTGAATAATGCGTCATGGCCATGGTATTTCTTGGTTAGGCCAGTCTTGCTGAAAATAGGCTATACTCAACTGAAAGCAGATCCAACAAGGTTCTACTGGTATCACAAAGAGAAATTCACAGGCATCTTTATGATGCATATTGATAATTTTCTATGGGATGTTCTGCAGAATTTGAGCAAATTGTTATAATTAGGATCAAAGGGAAATGTTAGATTGAAAGTCAGGCTTTGGGGACCTTTCAATATGTAAGCTTGGACATTAATCAGAATAGGTCGGGAGTAACCTTGAATCAACAATCATACCTAGAAAGTGTTAACTGTATCCTAATAAATCGTGCTGGGTCATCACAGAACGATGATCTTACATCCAAAGAAGAAACAGAGCAGTTCAGAAGCTTAACTTAAAGTGGCTATCTATTCAGGCAAAACCCGATACCACTGATGACATATTGGAATTTAGTACTATGATGAAACACAGTAAAACGGAGGTGGTTTTCAGAGCAAATAAAACATTAAGGAAATTAAATTTGAAGAAATGCATACTCAGGTTTCCAGCCATGGGTGACCCAAAAGGCATGAAATTAGTCCTTTTTAGTGATACTTTCCTTGCCAATTTTCCAGATGTATACAAGTTCAGCTGTGTTTATAATATTCTTGGTGGATGAAAATGGAAAACAATGTCTGCTGACCTGGGAAGCCAAGAAAATAAAAAGGGTGCTTAAAAGTACCCTAGCTGCAAAAACACTAGCTCTAGTAGAAGCAATAGATATGGGATTTTACTTACCAAAAGTTGAGGGAAACCTATACAAGAGGCATTTTGAGGAAAGTTTGCCCATGGGATGCTATGTGGATAACCATTCCCTATAGTAGAAATGTATGTTCGATACAGCATGACTGAAAAAA
Organism: Carcharodon carcharias; assembly: GCF_017639515.1. Taxonomy (NCBI): domain Eukaryota; kingdom Metazoa; phylum Chordata; class Chondrichthyes; order Lamniformes; family Lamnidae; genus Carcharodon; species Carcharodon carcharias. The sequence goes on along the minus strand of NC_054488.1, from coordinate 3,433,677 downwards.
GGTCAAGGATTAACCTTGCTAGTATAAAAGAAATGTTTGAGAAAAAGAGATCTCTCCAAGATAAAACAGGTCAACACAAGTCAATTATCAGGCTGCTTTACAAAAAGGAATGCTTGCTCAAAGTAATTGTTAGAAAAAGTAGAATGGGGACATCTAGTTTTATGATGGGTTATACAAATATGGAAAACATTATTCTCAGATTTGTTTTAATCAAAGTGATAGAAGGTGCTATCAAACTACACTTACAGCAAAAACCTGCTCACTAATGCTCAGTTTGGGTTCCACCAGAGCCATTCAGCTCTTAACCTCTTTACAACCTTGGTCCAAATATCGACCAAAAGAGCTGAACTTCAGAGGTTAGGGGAGAGTAACTGCCTTTGACATCAAGGCAGCATTTTACCAAGTGTGGCATCAAAGACCACAGGCAAAATTGAAGTCAATGGGAATCAGGGGGTGAAAATGCCATTGGTTGGAGTCATACCTAGCACAAAGGAAGATGGTTGTGGCCATTGGAGGCCAATCATCTCAGTTACAGGACATGACTGCAGGAGTTCCTCAGGATAGTGTCCTAGGCCCAAGTGCCTTCAGCTACTTCGTCAATGACCTTCCTTTCATCATAAGGTGAGAAGTGGGGATGTTCGCTGATTGCACAATGTCAGCACCATTCTCAACTCCTCGGATATTGAAACAGTCTGTATCCATAGGCAGCAAGAGCTAGAAACATTCAGGCTCGAGTTGATAAGTGGCAAGTAACATTCGTGCCACATAAGTGCTGGGTGATGACCAAGTCAGGCAGGAGAGGATCCGACCATCTCCCCTTGACATTCAACAGCATTACCATCGCTGAATCCTCCTCGATCAACATTCAGGGGATTACCATTGACCAGAAATGGAACTGGACCAGGCATATCAATACTGTGGCTACAAGGACAGGTCAGAGGCCAGAAATTCCAAGGCAAGTAACTCACCTCCTCACTCCCAAAGTCTGTGCACCATCAATAAGGCACAAGTCAAGAATGTGATGGAATATTCTCTACCTGCCTGGATGAGTGCAGCTCCAACAACACAAGAAGCTCCACACCATTCAGGGCAAAGCAGCTCACTTGATTGGCACCCCTTCCACAAACTGAAACATTCACTCCCTCCACCATGGCACACAGTGGCAGCAGTGTGGACTATATGCTGCAGTGCATTTTGTAATCACCAAGGCTCCTTCAACACCCAAAACTCCATAACTTCTACCTCCTAAAAGGGAAAGGGCTGCAGACATGGGAATACCATCAACTGCAAGTTCCCCTCCAAGCCTCACACCATCCTGACCTCGGAACTATATCACGGTTCCTTGACTGCTGCAGGATAAAAAATTCTGGAACTCCTTAAGAGCACCATGGGTGTAACTGCACCAGGTGGGCTGCAGCAGTTCAAGGCAGTGGCTCGCACCACCTCTTTCTCAAACACGATTAAGGATGGGCAACCAATGCTGGCCTTGCCAGTGACCCCCAACTCCAATGAAAGATTTTTTTTTAAATGAGAAGGAATGTTTAGTGAGCACCCAGACTTGGGCAAGAGCATGTTAGGGTGCAAGATGCAGACCTTCATCAGTACACTGCATTTTATGAGCCTTCATATTGTGTTTATCTAGTCAAATTACTGATACAGGACACCGTAGGAAAAGTAACCCTGCACTGGTTTTATAAAGCCTATGAACTATTAGATTTCATGCAAACAAGCTTCTTCAATAAAGCTTTCAATTAACATTTGCTTGTGAAATTTATGATGTTCTTTAACAAAGTCCATGTGCAACACTAGGCAGCCACACTGTAACAATGTCAGCAATGAGGATATATAAAAGACTGGTCAAAATTCTGGACGTGGGAGACTTGACATTTGTTCAAATTGGGTTTTTTAAATCAGAGAGTGCAAGTAACCAATCAGTGCTGAATATCAGAGTAGTAAGGCAGTTCAGTGTGGCCAGTTATTTCCTGTCAAATTCTGAACTTTCTTGGTATGCAGAATAGTGCCGGTGGTATTTAGCTTAAACTGTCCCCAAGTGTACCTTTCTTTAATTCTCCTGGGTCCGGATACCTCCTACCAACCTTATGTTCCAACTACAATTTATATTGCATTATACATTGCATCTTTACTTTGTTAGGTGTTTCTTCTTGTTAATGTCAGCCATGGTTCAGTTGGGAGCACTCTCACCTCTAAGTCTAAAGTTGTGGGGTCAAATGAGCAAAAAAAAATTCAGGCCGGCTCAGTACAGCTGCTGTACTGAGGAGATGCTGCAGAGGTGTTAACTTTTGGATGAGACATTAAAGAGATGCTGTCTGCACTCATGTAGACATAAAAGATTCCATGGCACTATTGAAAGAAAAGTAGGGAAGTTATCCCCGGTGTCCTGGCCAATATTTGTCTCTCAATCAACAGTACAAAAAGATTATCTGGTCTTTGTTGCATTACTGTTTGAGAAGTCTGGCTGTGTGCAGATTGGCTGTTTTCACATTACAACAGTGACTACACTTCAAAAGTGCTTCATTGGCTGTAAAACACTTTGCGATGTCCTGAGGTCATGAAATGTAAACTCCCTTCTAAAGTACTTTGCAGGCAGGGGAGAAAAAAATGGGCAGAGCAAAATCAGCAGGTAGTGGGAGCAATGAGTAAAAGCTTGTTCAATAATTTGCATTTATATAGAACCTCTAACATAGTAAATTATCCCAAAGCACTTGACAGGAGTAAAAATCAGATGATTTTTAGAGCAGGGGTAAGTGGAATGGTTGAAGAATCCCAGAGAATAGGGCCCTGGTGGCTGATGGCACATCCAACAATGATATGGCAAAGGACTGAGGAGGTAGAATGTATACAATAGAATGAAATCAAAGGAGATGTTACAGAGAGTGTGTGTGTGGGTGTGTGAGTGTGAGTGTGAGTGTGAGTGTGAGTGTGTCTGTGTGTGTGTGTGTGTGGGTGTGTGTGTGGGTGTGTGTGTGGGTGTGTGTGTGGGTGTGTGTGTGGGTGTGGGCGTGGGCGTGGGTGTGGGCGTGGGCGTGGGTGTGGGCGTGGGCGTGGGTGTGGGCGTGGGTGTGGGTGTGGGTGTGGGGGTGGGGGTGGGTGTGGGGGTGTGTGTGTGAGAGTGGGTGTGTGAGTGTGTGTGTGTGTGAGTGTGAGTGTGTGTGTGGGCGTGTGTGTGGGTGTGTGTGTGGGTGTGTGAGTGTGAGTGTGGGAGTGTGAGTGTGAGTGTGTGGGTGTGAGTGTGAGTGTGTGGGTGTGAGTGTGAGTGTGTGGGTGTGAGTGTGTGTGTGTGAGTGTGAGAGTGGGTGTGTGAGTGTGTGAGTGTGTGAGAGTGTGAGTGTGTGTGTGGGTGTGTGTGTGGGCGTGTGTGCGGGCGTGTGTGTGGGTGTGTGTGTGAGTGTGAGTGTGTGGGTATGAGTGTGTGGGTGTGAGTGTGTGGGTGTGAGTGTGTGGGTGTGAGTGTGTGGGTGTGAGGGTGTGAGGGTGTGAGGGTGTGAGGGTGTGGGTGTGGATGTGTGTGTGGGTGTGTGTGTGGGTATGAGGGGGGGATGATGAGGGCACAAGTGTTTTTTAATTACTTTTAAACATGTCTGACGATCGATTAAACTGCTTAGGAATTCATTGCTAGTTTTATGGTATTCAAGCAGCAACATAAAAAAGTTTTTTTTAAAACTGTTACAGCCGGGGATTCAGTAAGTTAGTTCAATATAATCAATGCTTTTATTCTCAATTTATCAGGCACCACCTCTCTCTCTACCTCCCCCCCACCGCCTCTCAAGATGACAATGTAATTTCTAATTTGCTTGGATACCCTCATTGATTATCCTATGACATTGGTTTAAAATGGCTGCTCTATTTGTGCTCTAGGGATAAGGTGTCAGTATAAATATAGCTTATTTCAACAGCTAGTTACCTTCAGCAACTGGCTTATTTTTGTTGTGGAGGAGACAGTTTTTACTGAAAAATGCTACCTGGCAGGCTGCATACGACCTTCACAGCCCTGCCAAGTTTACTGCTCTTTCCTTATCATACCAACAAAACAGCACACATCTCATTTGTGTTGCATATCTATCATTAAACTTCTAAAGATTTATTCAGGGAGTCTCAGACTGCTGTGTAAACCCGTCAGGCTGTAGAATGTTTGCACCCAGTCATAAACTGTGCTTCTAAAAAGCAATCTCTCAAATACATGAACAGCAACAAAAACTGGAATGATTTATTAGACCAGGAGAAATGAGCACCAAGCTGTAACCTCTCGCATCTCACTTGTGGGGCCTATACAGTATACTAGCTGTCAGTTCTAATCAGAATAATTACTTTCAAGGCAACTTTTGATTTAGCGAGGATAAAGCACCTTCAAGACATTAGCTTTCCAGTCAGAGATTAAAACTCTAGGGATAGAGCTAAGGAATACAAAGCTATCAGAATTTAAGAGTTTAGTCTTCCCCACAATCCTTCCTCAAACAGTATCACAGGAACTCTCCATCCAAAGGTGTAGCAAATCAACTGCTGACAATTTTCCATACAGCTGTGACTAGGCACAATTCTAGTAAGGCATAATTCAGTTTTAACTCATTCAAAATACATAATTAAGAATCCTTGGCCACCCGATGCCATCACCAATATTAAATTAGAATCAGTTATCATAGAATTATAGATAGTTACAGAAACAGGACAACATTCAGCCTGTCGTGTCTGTGTCAGCTCTCAAATTCAGCTAATCCCACTCACCCGCCTTTTCCCCACAGCCCTTCAAATTTTTTCTGATAATTTTCCAATTCCCTTTTCAAAAGCCACTAGTGAATCCATCTCCAACTCTCCAGCAGTGTATTCCGGATCCTAACCGCCTACTGCATAATACAGTTTTTCCTATGTCACCTTTGGTTCTTTTACCAATCCCTTAAATTGGTGTCCTCTGTTTCTCAACCTTTCTGCCAATGGGGACAGTTTCTCCCTTTCTACTCTGTCCAGAACCCTGATGATTTTGAGCATCTCTATCAAATTTCCATTCAACTTTCTATTCTCTAAGAGAATAGAATTCCAACTTTGCCAATCTATCCACAAAAAAAACTGAAGTCTCTCATCCCTGGAACCATTCTCTTAAATCTTTTCTGCACTTAATGCCTTCACTTCTTTCCAAGTTGCAGTGCACAGAATCAATGTTTTATAAAGGTTCACAATAACTTCCTTACTTTGGTTCTCTATGTCTGTTTGTAAAGCTCAGGACCACACGTATGCCTTATTAACTATTTTCTCAAACTGCTCTACCACCTTCAACAATTTGGCACATATCCCCAGGTCCTCTACTCCTGCACAACCTTTAGAATTGTACCTTTTATATTGCTTCTCCTCTTTCTACCTACAAAAATATAGCAATTCACACCTCCTTGCATTATATTTCAGCAGCCACGTGTCCATCCATTTATCAGCCTATGTTCTCTCGAGGTCTATCACTATCCTCTCTCAGTTCACAATATTCCCAAGTTTTGTGTCATCCACAAATAGAAATTCTAATTCTCAGGTGCTCAACTGAGGAAGCTCCTCATAGGTTGCAGGAACAAATCTCAAAAAGTGGAACCACTCTGGGGCCACAGGAAAAAACAGTTGTGTTTGTTCTGTATGGAGATGCCAATGATACAATTAATCAGAGATGCATTGAGAAAGATGTTAAAATTCACACAAGAGAGGCAAATTCCAGCCATCTTCTAGATAGCCTGTTTGGATCCAAAGCAGTAATGGTGTTTCAAGTGTCTTGCTGCTGTGTCTGCTTTTGAGAGCTAGATAATTGCCTGAAAGAGAAATATTAAGGGTATGGCAAGTGAAAAGGACAGCGGGAGGAGTTAATTGGGTGGGATATTAAAGGATACTGCTAGAGAGTGATCAGAAGGGTGAAATTAAATGAGGAGGGTCATTAAAGGGCAAAGGGTAAACCAGAAGAGTGGGATTAGAATGGGTGGGGGTGAGAAGAGTTTAGATAAGTCTAAATGGTTTATATGGCGAAAGATGCTGATTAAGACTGAATGAGCTCTTTCTATGCTCGTACACTAGTCCTAGACGTATACCACTGCAATGCAGATTACACACAGATCACAAGGTGATCCATCCATTTCACTAGCTGTGTAATCAACCCTAGCTTCAAAACTGTAAGCAATCACTGCTTCCAACACCATAGGTGACAGACTGGGGCTCAATTTATTTTTTAAAACAGATTTTAAACAAAAGTAGTCAGAGACCTCTACATGTTTGAATACTCAGCTGTACGACAGCAGTTCAGTTTCAGACTTTTTTTGCAATATTTTCAATAGTTTGTTAAAAGCAACTAGTTGACATCTGCAGTGAATATTCTATATTCCATATAGAATATGGATCCTATTTGTATTCTGAGTACCATTATTAATGAAACTTTTCAACTCCCAATTTTTCTGTGCATTTTAATCTGGATGCATTAGAGAAACATTAATTATCCAGGGGTCTGGTAAAGTAAACAGTTGGATCATTATGGAATATGGACTGCACACAAGCAAGCTGACAATCATATACAAGAAACAACATTTCCTGCAAAACTGTGTCATGCGCAGCCAGTTTTTTCCATTGCACTGTGGCCTTTAAATTTGTTTTGCACAGTCACAGTATTTATTGTGGGACTAAGCCTGCACGCCAACTTCCAAGCTGCTGCGTGGCCAGGCATGCACACAGCTTAATGAGAATGCTGGCAAAGAACAAAAACCAGCACTGTATTAGCAATCTTAGCATGAGCTAAAAACCTTATTGAGCATTGATGCCACTGGAACAGGGACACAGTATTTCCATCTAACATATTTGTTCAGATTTATTTACACGTTACAATGTTACAAATGATATTTCAGAAACTCTACCTGCCAAACTCAAAAGCCCAAGTACATTTCTATTGACTCCCAACATAGTCCTATGGTGATGAGTAACATAGAAGCATCTAAAGAATGGCAACGCTATCTTGTGAAAATAGGTATGACAAGAATCGCATCAAGGCTCTGACATCCAGAGTCACAGGGAGATTGTGGCTTTGTACTGAGAATGAACCTCAACTTCTGTGAAATGCCTGAAACCATTATCGTCCTCCCTTTATTGTGGGGGGTCTTGCAGGAGGGGAGATGGGAGCAACCCTTCTCTTCCTCATCCACAAGCAATGTTGGAAAGCACTGATCTGATGGATCCAGCCTTCAGAGCTGTAAACTCGGCCCGCAGCCATAAATCCAAATAACTACTAAAATCAGAGCACGCAACCTCATTAACACATTTAAATATCTGGCATGCCTCAGACAATTTAGTTGCACAATCCCTAACCCACCACAATTTTTATAAGTGGAAGATGGGAAGATTCAAGGTCGGTTAGGTTTCAGATATTTGAAATTTTAACAACCCCGAGACTCCAGCCAAAATGGTAGATCAAAGCGGTTTCCTTTTCAGATTTCTAACTGTATTTTGATGTATTAACTTGTCTCTCCTATGATATTGAGCGTCCTGCTTGGTTTTCAGCATCTCTTACTGTAATTCATCCACACTGGAGGTAACAACCTCTTGTTCAAATTTTGCATGGATGTAAAAAGGTACAAGGAAGTGTCATTTAACTAGCTCTTCCAGGACAGCATTAATTGGCTGTAGAGCCACAGGTTCTCACCAACAACCTGCCTTTTGGATGAGATATTAAACCAAACCCATTCAGGTGGCTATATAAGATCATTTCCAAGTGTAGGGAATTCTCTCCAGTACCCGGGCCAACATTTATTCCTCAGCCAGAGTCACCAGAAATCAGACTGAAATCAAGTCTTACTGCTGTTTGTGGGAGCTTGCTGAGCACAAACTGGCTGCTGCATTACCTACAAGTGACTACACTTCAACAAGTACGTCATTGACTATGAAGAGTTTTGGGACATCCTGAGGCCTTGGGAGGTGTTATCTACATGGAAGTCTTTTTCATTTAATCCTGAAGACAACAAATGATTGAAAGTGAAACTTGAAACTATTTCTACACCACCAGTCAGTAAGTTACAAAAGACTGCTGCAACATTATGAGTTATAATATTAACCCTGACACTTTGAGAATCCACAACCTTTATTAACTGGCTTGTAGGGCTGAACCGGTCAAATATTTTGAAAGGCTGCTTGTTGTGTCTGAAAAAGTGTTCCCATCAGAATCATTAAGTATGATAGATCATGTTAGAAACAACCACCTCACCACTAACATAGCTGAGTTGCTGTTGATCATCCATCACCCACAAAGGTAACAAAACTACTTCTCACTGGAGAATTACCATCAAGTGTTGCCTATTGGTTAGATATCAGTACAATTTGTTTGAGGGAAGGAGCTGCGATCCTAGGGTGCTAAGCACAGGTGGCGGTGGAGGAGGAAGAGGCTATTAAAAATAAATGGGATGCTTGGTTTAATATGCATGTTATTGAATATAAAGGAAAGGAAGGAAAAGTAGAGGGAAGGAGGGAGAATTTGTACAAGGTGTTAGTCCACAATTGGGCAGCCAATTATAGGAAGGATAATGGAGCCATAGGAAGAATATAGTGAAGGTTCACTAGAATTCTAGGAATGAGTGATCTTCATTAAGGATCAAAGCATTGCAGGGGTTTTCAAAAGGAAATATTACAAGGATCTGAAGTAGTTCCCAAAATTATGAAAGGATTTTAAATAGGGGGTGACCGTTGCCACTGGTTGGCAAATTAATTTCAAGGGACCACAGTCTCAAATCACCTCAAGACTGAAGAGAGAATATTAAAAAAAACAATTCTAACATTGAATTCTATACCACAAGTGATTAAGGGGCAGGAATAATATTTAGCAGGGAATTGGATAAATATTAAGAAAGGAAATAGCCAAATGGATACAGTGAAAGAGGATTAGAATAAATAGCTCCTTTTGAAAAACCAGTACCATCACAAGGCACATATTTGTGTGGCACTACCACCATGCTAAATAGGATTGATTTTGAATAGATCTAGCAACTCAAGAGTGGGCATCCATGAGGCGCTCTGGGACATCGGCAGCAGAATTGTATTCACCCACAATCTGTAGTCTCATGGCCCAGCATATCCCGCACTCTACCATTACCAACAAGCCAGGGATTCAACCCTCGTTCAATGAAAAGTGCAGGAAGGCATACCAGGGGCAGCACCAGGCATACTGAAAAAATTAGGTGTCAAACTGGTGAAGCTACAACACAGAACTACTTGCGTGCCAAACAGCAGAAACAAGTGATAGACAGCTAACCGATTCCACAGCCAATGAATCAGATCCAGCTCTGCAGTCCTGCCACATCCAGTGGTGAATGGTGGTGGACAATTAAACAACTCATTGGAGGAGGAGGCTCCACAAATATCCCCATCCTCAATGATGGGGGAGCCCAGCACGTCAGTGCAGAAGACAAGGCTGAATCATTTGCAATCATCTTCACTGCAAAGGCTATGGGTCCTGAAAATATTCTGGCAATAGTACTGAAGACTTGTGCTCCAGAACTTGCCGCATCCCTAGCCAAGCTGTCCCAGCAGAACTACAACAATGGCATCTGCCCAGCAATGGGGAAAATTGCCCAGTTATGTCCTATACACAAAAAGCAGGACAAATCCAACCCAGCCAATTACCACCCCATCAGTCTACTCTCCATCATCAATAAGGTGATGAAAAGGGTCATCAACAGAGCTATCAAGCTGTACTTGCTTAGCAATAACCTGCTCACTGACACAAAAACAGAATTACCTGGAAAAACTCAGCAGGTCTGGCAGCATCAGCGGAGAAGAAAAGAGTTGGCGTTTTGAATCCTCATGACCCTTCAGCAGAACTGAGTGAATATTAGGAGAGGGGTGAAATATAAGCTGGTTTAAGGTGTGTGTGTGTGTGGGGTGGGGGGGGGGGAGAAAGAGAGAACTGGAGGGGGGGGGGGTGTGGTTGTAGGGACAAGCAAGCAGTGATAGGAGCAGATAATCAAAAGATGTCACAGACAAAAGAACACAGAGGTGTTGAAGTTGGTGATATTATCTAAACGAATGTGCTAATTAAGATCCGCCGATGCTGCCAGACCTGCTGAGTTTTTCCAGGTAATTCTGTTTTTGTTTTGGATTTCCAGCATCCACAGTTTTTTGTTTTTATACCTGCTCACTGACACTCAGTTTAGGTTCTGCCAGGGTCACTTAGCTTCTGACCTTATTACAGCCTTGGTTCAAACATGGACGATAAAGCTGAACTCCAGAGGTGAGGCGAGAGTTTGACTGATTCTTCTGCACTGATGGGCCCCACCATCATTGAGGATGGGGATATTTGTGGAGCCTCCTCCTTCAATGAGTTGTTTAATTGTCCACCACCATTCACAACTGGATGTGGCAGGACTGCAGAGCTGGATCTGATCTATTGGCTGTGGAATCAGTTAGTTGTCTATCACTTGCTTCTGCTGTTTGGCACGCAAGTAGTTCTGTGTTGTAGCGTCACCAGTTTGACATCTCATTTTTTCAGTATGCCTGGTGCTGCTCCTGGTATGCCTTCCTGCGCCTTTCATTGAACCAGGGTTGATTTCCTGGCTTGATGGTAATGGTAGAGTGGGGGATATGCTGGGCCATGAGGCTACATTTGTTGCATCAAGGAGCCTGAGCAAAACTGGAGTCAATGGGAATTGGGGGAAAACTCTCCACTGGTTGGAGTCATACCTAGTACAAAGGAAGATGGTTGTGGTTGTTGGACGTCAATCATCTCAGCTCCAGGACATCACCGCAGGAGTTCCTCAGGGTAGTGTCCTCGGCCCAACAATCTTTAGCTGCTTCATCAATGACCTTCCTTCCATCATAAGGTCAGATGTGGGGATGTTCGCTGATGATTGCACAAAGTTCAGCATCATTCACAACTCCTCAAATACTGAAGCAGTCCATGTCCAAATGCAGCAAGGCCTGGACGATATCCAGGCTTGGGCTGACAAGTGGCAAGTAACTTTCATGTCACACAAGTGTCAGGTAATGACCACCTCTAAAGAGAGAATCCAAACATCGTCCCATAACATTTAATGGCATCATCATCACAGAATCCCCCACTATCATCATCTTGGGGGTTACTATTGGCCAGAAACTGAACTGGACTAGCCATATAAATACTGCGACTACAAGAACGGGGTCAGAGGATAGGAATCCTGCAGTGAGTAACTCACCTCCTCATGCCCCAAAGCCTGTCCACCATCTACAAGGCACAAGTCAGGAGTGTGATGGAATGCTCTCCACTTGCCTGGATGAGTGCAGCTCCCACAACACAAGAAGCTCAACACCATCTAGGACAAAGCAGCCTGCTTGAATAGCATCCCACCACACAAACATCCACTCTCTCCACCACCAACGACCAGTAGCAGCAGTGTGTACCATCTAAAAGATGCGCAGTAGAAACTCACCAAGGCTCCTTAGACAGCACTTTCCAAACCCATGACCATTATCTTCTTGAAGGACAAGGGCAGCAGATACATAGGGACACCACATGGAAGTTCCCTACCAAGCCACTCGCCATCCTAATTTGGAAATATATCGCTGTTGCTTGCAGATTGTCACTGGGTCAAAATCCTGGAACTCCCTCCTTAACAGCACTGTGGGTCTACCTACACCACAGGGACAGCAGCAGTTCAAGACGGCAGCTCACCATCTCTTTCTCAAGAGCAATTAGGCATGGACAATAAATGCTGGCCCAGCCAGTGATACCCACATCCCCTAAATGAATTTAAAAAAATTATTGCCCACCCCTAATTGCCCTAGAGGTGGTGGTGAGCTGCCTTTTTGATGCACTGCAGCCCATCTAGTGTAGATACACCCACATTGATGTTAGGAAAGTAGTTCCAGGATTTTGACCTAGTGACATTGAAGAAACAGCGATTTAATTCCGAGTCAGGATGGTGTGGGGCTTGGAGGGGATCCTGCAGATGATGGTGTTCACATGCATCCACTACCCTTGTCCTTCTAGGTGGAAGCGGTCACCGGTTTGGAAGGTGCTCTTGAAGAGCCTCGGTGAGTTGATGCAGTGCATCTTGTAGATTATACACACTGCTGCCACTGTGTATCGGTGGTGGGGGGAAGTGAATGTTGAAGGTGGTGGAAGGGATGCCAATCGAGCGACCTGCTGTGTCCTGGATGTTGTCAAGCTTCCTGAGTGCTGTGGGAGCTGCACTCATCCAGGCAAGTGGAGGGTATTCTATCACACTCCTGACTTGTGCCTTGGAGATGGTGGACAGGCTTTGGGGAGTCAGGTGGTGAGTTACTCGCCATAGAATTCCCAACCTTTGACCTGCTCTTATAGCCAGAGTAGTAAATGGTCCAGTTCAGTTTCTGGTCTATGATAACCCCCAGGGTGTTGATAGTGGGGAATCAGCGATGGTCATGTCAAGGGAAGATGGTTGGATCCTTGGTAGGGATGGTCATTGCCTGGCGACTGTGTGGCACAAATGTTACTAGCCATTTATCAGCCCGACACAATGTCGTCCCAGGTCTTGCTGCATATGGACATGGACTGCTTCAGTATCTGAGTGGTCGCAAATGGTGCTGAACATTGTGCATCAGCGAACAGCCCCATTTCTGACCCTATGATGGAAGGAAGAAGAAGATGGTTGGGTCTATGACACTACCCTGAGGAACTCCTGCAGTGATGTCCTGGAACTGAGATGATTGAGCTCCAATAACCACAACCATCTTCCTTTGTGCTAGGTATGACTCCAACCAGCCGAGTTTCCCCAATTCCCATTGAATCCAGTTTCGCTAGGGCTCCTTTATGCCACACTGTCAAGTGCTGCCTTGACGTCAAGGGCAGTTACTCTTGCCTCACCTCAAGTTCAGCTCTTTTATCCATGTTTGGGCCAAGGTTGTAATGTCAGGAGCTGAGTGGCCCTAGCGGAACCCAAACTGAGCATCAGTGAGCAGGTTACTGCTGAGTAAGTACCACTTGATAGCGCTGTCGATGACCAGTCCCATCATTTTGTTCACAACAAAAACAGAATTACCTGGAAAAACTCAGCAGGTCTGGCAGCATCGGCGGAGAAGAAAAGAGTTGACGTTTCAAGTCCTCATGACCCTTCGACAGAACATCATTTTGTTGATGATCGAGTGTAGGCTGATGAGGCGGTAATTGGCTGGGCTGGATTTGTCCTGCTTTTTGTGTACAAGCCACACTTGGACAGTTTTCCACATTGTTGGGTAGATGCCAGTGTTCTCTCTTTTTCTGATCTTACCCCTTCAGGCATAAACTTTGCTGGAGTGCCTGGTTTTCTTGGTTAGCAGCAGCAGCCTGTATGTTGGGCATGACCCTACCCCTGGACTTTGGTGACCCCACCCAGCAGCTTAAGTTCCTCATCGCTTTGGATAGCAAGTTGCAGGTGGTGGATTCTTACTGCCCCAGGCTGCATTGCCAGCAGCTCAAGGATCTTGGCGGTTAGGCACTCAAGGATGGTGGCCAGGTGGATGCTGACACCGGCCCCAAGGCGCTTGGCATAGTGACCCTTGGCATAGTGACCCTTGCGCAGCAGTCGTTGGATGCGACCGAGGAACTGGACACCAGCTTTGGAGGAGCGAGTCTTGGCCTTGGCACACCCGTTGCCTCCATTTTTACCGCAGCTGGACATCTCCCCACCCAGAACAAGCTTCTCTAAACGGCAGCTGTACTGGAACAGCTTGGCTAGGTCGGGCAGCTAGTCCTAGAGCACAAGTCTTCAGTAGTACATTGCCAGGGCCCACAGCCTTTGCAGTATCCAGTGCCTTCAGCTGTTTCTTGATATTACTTGGAATTAATTGAATTGGCTGAAGACTGATGCTGGGGACCTCAGGAGGAAGCAGAGAAGGATCATCTGCTCAGCACTTCTGGCTGAAAATGGTTGCAAATTCTTCAGCCTTCTCTTTTTGCACTGACGTGCTGGGCTCTCCCATCATTGAGGATGGGGATATTCGAGGAGGCTCATACTGTTAGTTGTTTAATTGTCCAGAACCATTCACGAGATGCTTCTGCAGTCACTGAAGCAGACACCGGTTAGACCATGTGAAGAATAATCTGAGGAAGGCTGATGCTGCAAAACTGCACAAGGTGTCAATATGGTGAGGAGATGGAGGGGAGAAAACTGGCTGGCAAAAGAAGAGAAAAATTTTAAAGGTCCAAAAGGTTGATAATTAGACAAATTTCAGTAAATCAGCCAAGTTCCCTATGGGCCACGTACCATTATAGATGAAGGCAAAACAAAATCTGCAATAAAATCTACATAAAGGCACTGGATCTAATGAACCCTCAACACTCAACTTGAATAACTGCAACCCATATTTAAATCTTGCTGCTGATATTCAGCTCATCACCTCTTCCTTTCTGCATTGTGACACCTTATATGGTGGCTCCCTCCAGTGAGACAGTGGAGATTCCAAATCCATGGATTCTCCCTTCAAGAGCTGCTCATTGTGTTGTTCAGTCACTGCTCTCTGCAGGAGGAGCACCATAGGAATAGGACACCTTGTTCAGGTACCATCCAGGAGGAGAAAGGGGCCTTAGAATCTGAACAGAGACTAACTCTGGATTCCAAACAGTTACTGGTCTCAGACTACATTTATAAATCAGGAGTAATTCTTACAGTAGCATACACACAGTCAGCACCAAGTGTCCTATTTACTAGTGGAGCTTTCTTTTTGTCATTTAGCAGTGATATACTATTTCACAGCTTCAGACAGCGCACACTGGGATCATTCAATATTCTAATCAGGATATCTAGCAGGACAGCAGCCCTTTCCTTAACGAGGTTTACAACACTCGCTAGTCTCATCATTCAGTGCACAAGTACAGCTCTGACTGTGATAATCCTTTCCAACCATCTGCATTTTACCTAAAAACCAAACACCAACTGTGAAAACTTTACTACCAAGGGGCCTTCAGTTAGATTTCAATTACACAAGTGTCCTTCAGAAATTAAAATTAGATTCCACCTCCAACTACTTTAAACTCAAACCAATTTTCTTTGGAGTTTAACATTTGTGCCCAATTTTCTTCACATCTCCTCTGTAAACATTTCTCAAATTTAATCAACAGCATTTCATTTTGTAATTCTCAAATATTTTAAATTTGTTTATTCTGTTCACTGCATTAGACAAAACAATTAGCAAAAATGAAGACCACTAGAAAAACGAAGTGATGGCAAGAGAACGAAATTAGGGTGCAGCCGGGATTCCCTCCACCCAGCAAAGGGAGCAGCCCCCCCCTCCCCACCCAGTGAGGGGCAGGGCCAAGCACCCCAACACCCTCTCCCACCACCCAGTGAAAAGCAAGGCCACATACCCCAACATCCTCTCTCCCCACTGCCCAGCAAAGGGCAGGGCTACATACCCAACACCAACCCCACCCAGTGAAGAGCAAGACCACACACACCAACATACAGTGAAGGACAAGGCCACAATCGTCAGGGCCTCATTTATTTCCTCTGACTCAGACTGACTCCACTAGAGTTGATGTGGATGGATTTGGTTAAACTTACTCACTCCTTCCCCAGAATGGTTAAAAGAAAGAATTTTTTTCTCTGAGGGTTGTCTCTCTTAGGGACACTCTTCCTCAAAAAGGTGGTGGAAGCAGAGGCTTTGAATATTTTTTAGGCAGAGCTAAATAGATTCTTGATTAACCTTTCACCTCCTTCTCAGGTATAAGCAGGGATGTGGGGTTGAGGTTACATTCAAATCAGCCATGATCTTATTGAATGGCGGAGCAGGGTCAAGGGGCTGAATGGCCTATTCCTGCTCCTAATTTGTATGCTCATATGTAATGAAAGATTGGGGAAAAGGTGCACATACCAAGACCCACAAACCGCCAGATCACACAAATCTCAGGACTAGATGATGCAATCCATTTCAATCCAGAAACTATCCATTTGTAATGCAAATACAAGTGAATTGGTGTGATTTAAATGCAGTCATACACCTAGAATTTCTGAATATGCTCCTGTTTACCTGTATAAACAGAGTTTCACAGAATCTTAATGAGCCATTGGGCTCATCATGGCTGCACCAGCTCTCCAAATGAGCATGACCTAGTGCCATTGCTCTGCCTTTTCCCCGTAACCCTGCACATTGTTTCTATTCAAATAATCATCTAATGCCCTCTTGAATACCTCGATTGAACCTGCCTTAACCACACTTCCAGGCCATGCATTCCAGACACGAGCCATTCATTGCATGAAGAAGATTTTTCTCATGTCACATTTCCTTCTTTTGCAAATCACTTTAAATCTGTGTCCTCTCATTTTTGATCCTCTCATGAGTGGGAACAGCGTCTCCCTATTTACTCTGTCCAGCCCCCTCATGATTTTGAAAACTTCTTTCAAGGCTCCTGTCAGTCTTCTCCTCTCCAAGGAAAACAGTCCCAACTTCTCTAATCTATCCTCAAAGCTGAAGTTTCTCATCCCTGGAACCATTAATGTAAACCTCTTCTGCACTCTCTGCAATGTATTCACATCCTTTCTATAATATGGTGCCCAGAACCGTACACAATATTCCAACTGAGGTCTAACGAGGGTCTTATATAAATTCAGCATAACTTCCCTGCTCTTGTACTCTATGCCCCAATTAATAAAGCCCAGGATACTATATGCTTTATTATTTATTATATTTATTGTTGATAAGTGTAATAGCTAATAGTGGGAGCAAGTTGGAAGCAGGAAAGATAATTGGTTACTCAATTGCCTCTTAAACGATCTGTAGAAATAGTCAAATAGATAAAAGCAATGTGTCAGATTTATCCATGGTCCTTCTGTACAGTATGCTTAAAAGGGGAAGGCAGTGGCACAGTGGGATTGTCACTGGACTCAATCCAGAGACCCAGGGAATGCTCTGGGGACCCAGTTCCGAATCGTGCCATGGCAGATGGTGGAATCTGAAGACATTTAAGTACCCCACCCAGAGAACATTCTGCACCATTGCTAGTGCTTCCTCCAAGTGGTGTTTCAACAGGGAGAAGTACTGATTCACCAGCTGGAGGGTGGGGGTGGTCCAGTATGTGGTAATCAGAAGGAGATTTGTCACAAAAACCCATCTGGTTCAAGAATGCCCTTTATGGAAGAAAATCTGCTGTCCTTAACTGGTCTGGCTTACATGTGACTCCAGCTTCACAGCAATGTGGTCGACTCTTAACTGCCCTCTGAAATGGCCCAGCAAGCCATTCAGTTGTATCAAACCATTAAAAAGTCAATAAAAATGAAACCGGATAGATCACCTGGCATTGGCCTAGGCACCAAAAATGATAATGGTAAACTCAGCCTTGTCGATCCAGCAAAGTCCTCCTTACTAAAATCTGGGGACTTGTGCCAAAATTGGGACAGCTATCCCACAGAGTAGTTAAGCAACAGCCTGACAGGTCATACTCAGAATCTGCAGGACAGACCCAGCAGAGGAGGTGTGGCACAGTGGTATATAGTCAGGAGGGAGTTGCCTGGGAGTCCTCAACATAGAGACTCCTGACCCCAAGAAGTCAAACAAACATGGGCAAGGAAACCTGCTCCTGATTACCACATACTGCAATACACCATCTCCACCACCACCCTCCCTTCTCTCCCACCCTCCCCCAGCTTAATCAGTACTTCTTCCTGTGGAAGACCACTTGAAGGAGGCACTGGCAAGGGCGCAGAATGTACTCTGGGTGGCAGACTTCAATGTTCATTGCCAAGAATGGCTCAGCAGCATCAGCACAGACTCCAAGCTAGCCAAGACCTAAAGGACATAGCAACACTGGCTCTGCAGCAGGTGGTGAGGGAACCAAGAGATAAAACATGCTTTACTTCATCCGCACCAATGTGCATGCAGCTGATGCATCTGTCCATGACAGTATCAGTGGAAGTGACCACCACTCAAGTCCTGTCTTCACACTGAGGAAACCCTCTATCGTGTTGTTTGGCACTACCACTGTGCTAAGTGGGAAAGGTTTCGAAACGATCCAGCAACTCAAGACTGGGCACTCATGAGGCACTATGGGCCATCAGCAGCAACACAACTGTAGTCAACCACAACCTGTAACTTTATAGCGCTGCATATCCCCCACTCTATCATTATCACCAAGCCAGGAGGATCAACCCTGGTTCAATTCAGAGTGCAGGAGGGCATGTTCAGAGCAGCACCAGGCATACCTAAAAATGAGGTGTCAACCTGGTGAAGCTACAACACAGGGCTACTCGTGTGCCAAACAGCATGTGATAGACAGTGCTAAGTGACTGCACAATCAACAGATCAGATCTAGGATCTGCACTCCTGCCACATCCAGTCATGAATGCTGGTAGACAATTAAACAACTCACTGGAGGAGGCAGCTCCACAAATATCCCCATCCTCAATGAGCTGAGCTCCAGAGGTAAGGTAAGGTGAGAGTCACTGCCCTTGATATAAGGCAGCATTTGACCAAGTGTATTTCATTAAAGAATTTTGCCCCAGCAAAACTGAGCCATTGTGATTCGGTGGGGGATCCTCCACTGGTTGGAGTCATACCGAGCACAAATGATGATGGTTGTGGTTTTTGGAGGTCAATCATCTCAGTTCTAGGACATCATTGCAGGAGTTCCTCAGGGTAGTGTCCTCAGCCCAACCATCTTCAAGTGCTTCATCAATGACCCTCCTTCCATCATAAGGTCTGAAGTGGGGATGTTTGTTGATTTGCAACTCCTCAGATACCTGAAGCAGTCCATGTCCAAATGCAGCAAGACCTGGACAGTATCTAGGCTTGGGCTGACAAGTGGCAAGTAAAATTCACACCAACAAGTGCCAGGAAATGACCATCTCCTACAAGAGAGAATCTAACCATCACCTCTTGACATTCAATGGCATTACCATCGCTGAATCCCCACTATCAACTTCCTGGGGGTTACCATTGACCAGAAACTGACCTGGACGAGCCATATAAATACTGTAGCTACAAGAGCAGTTCAGAGGGTAGGAATCCTGCAGCAAGTAACTCACCATCTGACTCCCTAAAGCCTGACAACCATCTACAAGTGGTATGGCACGGCAGATAGTAAATGCCGAGCTGCTCAAATCCCAGAGGGAAAGTTGAAACAGCTGCCAAAGTGGTTTTTGCAATTTGTCTAGTATGAGGAGTTCTGAAATCAGGAAATGATGTCCCCTGAATACCTGTGATGATTTTATAGTAAAGTAAATATTTATTAAAAGAATAAAATAAAATTACAGTTAAACCCGCGGATGGCTTCACACAGTAAACAGTACTTTAAAACAATTCCACAAATCTTCCCTCTGACTAGTTTTCCCCTTTTTTGTTCAGCAACTATCCATTTGGTTTTTAGAATCTATACAATTTTTACCACACAGTGCGTTTTCCTTGGGGTGTCCTCGGAGGCTGGCAGCAACTGGTTATTTCCATCCAGCCTTGTTCACACTGTCTTCTGGGAGCTCTGTCCAGCTACCCTGCTGTCTTCTGGGAGTTCTGTCCAGCTACCCTGCTGTCTTCTGGGAGAACTGAGCAGCTACCCCCTTACTTAGGCCTCAGTATTTCCTTCAATGCATTCCTTCCCTTTGATCTCTCTATTATCTCAACTAGTCTCTTCAGAAATGGTTTCTTCCCAAAATTGATTAGATTGTTCTTTACTTCAGCTCTTACAAACTTACCCTATCTTTACCTTACTTCTTTACGCCTTTATACAACCTGCATATACCCCCTTTGAACTAAAGCAACTCAATTCACAACTATTCCTGTTACTGTTTTATGTAAAACTTTGATTGAAGTTCCTCTTGGTTCATTAAAATATCAAAATTGCTGTTGGCTTTAGGCCCTTGCAGTCACTTGTGCTTAATCCAATTACCATATCTACAACCCCAACAGCCTGACTTCCACTACTTAAGAAAATATGCCAGGGTTATTACCAGAAGGAAAATATTCAATTTCTTGTTTTCTTGACACAAGACATTCCTCAAAGCCTGTCCACCATCTACAAGGCATAAGTCAGGGGTGTGATGGAATACTCTCCAGTCGCTTGGATGAGTGCAGCTCCAACACCACTCAAGAAGCTTGACATCATCCAGGACAAAGCAGCCAACTTGATTGGCACCTCTTCCACAAACACTCACTCTCTCCACCACTGACACACAGTGGTAGCAGTGTGTGCCATTTGCAAGATTCACTGCAGGAACTCACCAAGCCTCCTCAGACAGCACCTTCCAAAGACATGACTGCTATCATCTATAAGGACAAGGGCAGCGGACACATGGGAACACTACCTGGAAGTTCCCCTCCAAGTCACTCACCATCCTGACCTGGAAATATATCGCCGTTCCTTCAGTGTCACTGGGTCAAAATCCTGGAACTCCCCCCCCTAATAGCACTGTAGGTGTACCTACACTGCAGGGACAGCAGAAGTTCAAGAAGGCAGCTCACCACCACCTTAAGAGCAATTAGGATGGGCAACAAATGCTGGTCTAGTTAGCATGCCCATATCCCACGAATTAATATTTTAAAACTAGGTAGACTTATTTTTATATTTAAAGAGCCAATTAATCCAATGACTTTGAAAGTTAAAAAGGCTGAACAGATGGAATGGAAGCATTCTCTGTACTGTCCACTCAAGACATGAGTAAAATGAGCTAAGGCCCATCTAAACCCACTTATCCACAGCACAAAACTGGTCGTAATTCAGTCAACTCAGGAGCAGTTTGTTGTGGGAAATGGAATTGCAATTCTTGTGCAAGTCATAATATGCATATCACATAGCAGATCCTGCATTTGTAAAAAAGTGTGCACATGTGCAAGTGCGTTTTAAATAGACTCGGCAGGGATTAATAGGACACAGGCTATCTGGAGGTTTTAAAACATGAAAAGGATTGAGATCTTAGGTTTGAGGTACCAGTGAATAGGTTAGATCTAGCATTTGCATTTTTAGATAAGTTGAGCATTAGTTTGAATATCGGTGGGGGGGGGGGTCCGAGGTAATAAGAAACATGCTTGCATCTTGCAAGAGTTCCATAGGCAAACTGAAGGGGGGATGTTATATTTTATTGACCTGAAAGCAAAGACAAGATGGACATTTGAAAGATCTTATATTTGGAAGGGTTTGAGTTTCAAAGAGGTGTGAAAACAATGGAACCTGAGATGAAGGGGGGAAAAAAAGGTCTTTCAGAGTTACTGTGGAGCTGGTTGAGCTCAAGCTGAGATATTGCAGCTGGAGCTATAGCCACAGCTGTGGCTGAGTGGATGAAGTTTGAATCAACCATCCAGTCAAGTCATAAATAAGTCTTGGGCTGCAAAAAGCAGTTTTATTCTGAAGTTTGGATTTTCACAGCCGAGTGGAAATACGTTGCAGGTCATGTGGTATCACTTTACTGAAGCTACAGCTGTTTGCCTTGGGTAATACTTCTGTATTTATTTATTTATTACAGTTAAACATCTATAAGGGAGTGTTGCCTGAAGGTGTTTACTTGCAGGTCTAACCAAGGAGATTCCCTTTTTGGGAGAATGTTTTGAAAGACTAATTTTAACTGTGTACCTGAAATCTTGCGTGCTTTCTTTTGTTTTGTTAAAAGAACTTTTAATTTTTAAAATCCCAAAAATGTGTCACTAGACTACCTACTGCTGAGATCAATACATCCCCTTCCCATTTTCAGAATACAAAAAAAAAAGGATACAGCCCATAAGCCAGGTTTCCCTCTGGGATTTGGTTTGCGCAGCAATTAACATCGGCTATGGTCATAACAGGATGGTGTACGGCTTGGAGGGGAACTTGCAGGTGGTGGTATTCCTATGCATCTGCTGCCCTTGTCCTTCTAGGTGGTAGAGATTGTGGGTTTGGAAGGTGATAAAGGAGCCTTGGTAAGTTGCTGCAATGTATCTGGTAGATTGTACACACATGCAGCAGTGCATCAGTGGTGGAGGGAGTGGATGTTTAAGGTGATGGATGGGGTCCCAATCAAGTGGGTGTTTGTTACGAGGTTATGCTGAGCATACTTTGTTAGGAGAAGACCACTTATATTGGTTTTTCCAACTTTGTTTTTCCCAATGGTTCCACTCCAGCCTTTAGAGTCACAGCCAACCCTAGCATTAAAGTCCCCCAGAAGGATTGTTCTTTTCTTGGGTTGGTAGTGAGGACATCAAGGTCAAAATTCCATCTTCGTCAGTGTCAAGAGTCAGGACATAACTTCTGATGACTGTGGCATGTGTGACTACTTCATCAATGGCCTCCCCTCCATTATAAGGTCAGAAATGGGGATGTTCACTGATGATTGCAGAGTGTTCAGTACCATTCATGACTCCTCAGATAATGAAGCAGTCCATGCTCACTTGTAGCAAGATTTGGACAACATTTTGACTCAGGCTTTTAAGTGACAAGTAACATTCATACCACACAAATGCCAGACAATGACCATCTCCAACAAGAGAATCTAACCTCGATGTTCAATGGCATTGCAATCACTGAATTTCACCTCCCCCCAACCCCAGAAATCAAATATCCTGGGGGCATTACCATTGACCAGAAACTGAACTGGACCAGTATATAAATATAATGGCTACAAGAGCAGGTCAGAGACTGAGAATTCTGGTCCAAGTAACTCACCACCTAACTCCCCCAGAGCCCACCCACCAACTACAAAGATACAGGTCAAGAGTGAGGGGAACACTCTCCACTTGCCTGGATGAATTCAGCTGCAACAACACAAGCAGCTCCAGACTATTCAGGACAAATCAGCCCACTTGATTGGCGCCTTATCCACCAGCTTCAACATTCACTCTGCAACAAGCTTGACTTGGGGCACAGCTAGTTTTGGAGCACAAGTCTTCAGTACAATTGCTGTGATGTTGTCAGGGCCCATAGCCTTTGCAGTATCCAGTGCCTTCAGCCATTTCTTGATACCACAAGGACCGAACCAAATTGGCTGAGGACTGGCATCAGTGACAGTGGGAATCTCAGGAAGCAGCCAAGATGGATCACCCACTCTGCACTTCTGGCTGAAGGTAGCTGCAAATGCTCCTGCCTCATTTTGATCCCACTCGGCACCTACTTTTGAAAGTTGTTTAATCTGCTTCCACAATCCTTTTAGGTAATACATTCCAGATCCCAACAAATCAATGTTCAAAACATTATTGCCGCTGGGTCTTATGTCAATTATTTTAAATTGGTGTCCTCTGGGTTACTGATCCTCCTTCAACTGGAAAGTTTCACTGTATCCTTCTAGGAAAAACACCTAATGACTTTGAACACATCCATCAACTTGCTGCAAAACGTGTGCTCCAAGGAGAACATTCCCAGCTACTTACCCATCCCTAATTGGCCTTGATAAGGTGGTGATGAGCTGACTTCTTGAACTGCTACAGTCTATGCGGTATAGGTACACCAGAGTGCTCTTAGGGGAGGAATTTCACCCAGCAAGGAAGGTTTCAATATGGTTTCAAGTCACAATAGTATGCCACTTGGAAGGGAACTTGCAGGTGGTAATGTTCACATGCATCTGCTGCCCTCATCTGTCTAGGTAGTAGAGGTCACTGGTTTGGAAGGTGCTGTTGAAGGAGTTTCAACAACTTGATGCAGTGAATCTTGTATATAGTACACACTGCTGCCATTGTGCACCAGTGATGGAGGGAACAAATGCTTAAGGTGGTGGATGGCATGCAAATCAAGCAGACTGTTTTGTCCTGGATGGTGTTGAGCTTCATGAGTGTTGTTGGAGATGCACTTATCCAGACAAGTGGAGTGTATTCCATCATACTTGTTAGAACTATGAGGTATACAAAATTGTTGTTTATCGACCATTTTTCATTTAAGGGAAAATGAAAGGGGTCATGTGACCTGTTCTGAAGTCTGCCTGACAGCAAGCTTGGGTGGTTTGATTATTTTCGATTAAGGGGACACAGGTTATTTTATTGGGATGCTGCAAAGTGTTCACCTTTGGAGACAATAGCAGCAGCCTGTGTGCTAACAGTGGATCGACCTGAGCGCCTCAAGTCCCAGAAATGTTGAGAATGTTGGGTTGTAAACAGTTGTGCTTCGAATTGTCCATTCAGTTCCAAGATGAGAGAGTTGGGTTCTCATGTACAATTAATCAACATATCTACTTAGCTACAAGGTCCATGTGATTTACTTTGCCACAGGGAAGGATACAGAGGAAGTCATTATAAAGGTCGAGGCACAGGCTTTCCTAAAATATCAATGAATATCTTAGACACAGTTAGTCTGCCGGGATCTGGGGCTGGGAGAGCAGCTACAGGCAAGACACTGTGGTTCACCATGCAAGAATGTGGGTGGAAGGGTGTGATTGCACTGGAGAGGGTGCAGAGGAGATTTACCAGGATGCTGCCTGGGCTGGAGGGTCTGAGCTAGGAGGAAAGATTGGATAGGCTGGGGTTGTTTTCTTTGGAGCAGCAAAGGTTGAAAGGGGACCTGAGAGAGGTGTATAAAATTGAGGGACATAGTTAAGATGGATAGGAAGGCACTTTTTCATTAGAGGGGTCAATAACCAGGGGGCATAGATTTAAGATAAGAGGGGAGTTAAGGAATTTTTTAGCCCAGAGGGTGGTGGGAGTCTGGAACTCGCTGCTCAAAAGGGTGGTTGAAGAAACTCTCGTAACATTAAAGTATTTAGATATTCACTTGTATTGCCATAGCCTCCAGGACATTGGGCCAAGTGCTGGAAAATGGGATTAGTGTAGTCAGGTCTTTACTGGCTGGCACAGATACAATGGGCAGAATGGCCACCTTCTGTGCTGTAACCATCTGAGTCTTTAAGGCCTTTAAAAAACCCTGTCAGGTATACGGTACAGTCTTTTAAGTAGAAATTCAATTCTCCCAGTATCAATCCAAGATGATTCTTAGCTCCTGAAGGCTCACTTCCGATCTTTTCCTTCCCCAACCTGATAAACTTTAACTCCAGAACTGTGTTTCATGGTGCGGGTTTTTGTGGAGGCTTCTCTTAGCTAAAGCTAGTCAAATTTTCCAGCCTTATTTTAACTCTGTACAAATTTGATCTTTACAATCCAAGCACAAGTTTCCACCCACATTCTTGCATGGTGAACCACAGTGTCTTGCCTGGAGCTGCTCTCCCAGTCCCAGATCCCGGCAGACTAACTGTGTCTAAGATATTCATTGATATTTTAGGAAAGCCTGTGCCTCGACCTTTACAATGACACATTCAGGATGAAAGTAGGAATATCTACACGTTTGAGGTCCTGCATAGGATTTTAAATAATCAGGGCATTGAGACTAATTTAGTCAAGGAAAAGAAAGTTTGGGTGTTCTTAGTCAAGTAGACAATATGGTGTCAAGCAAGTCCAAAATTACAGTAATGTGTAAACATGCATACACAGTGCAAAGGAACATACAAATAAGAAATTGACCAGAGATGCTTAAAATGGGAATAATCACTCCAGACACAAGGGTCATTACCTGTGATGTTGATCCCAGGGAGAAAAGATCACACGTTAAACTGCACAACCATAACCTAAATATACTTGAAGGTGGACACCTATTCAATGCCTCACACAGAGGAGGTTCTTGAGAAGTTGAGGGGCACCAAGAATCAGACAAGTTTAGCCTGATAAAACAGCATCAGGTATCACTTAGAATACAGTCCCAACTGCCATCAGGACTTTACAGGCTGATAGTCATTGTTTTGAGAAGGAATATGGGAGATGCACTCTCCCATTTGCAAACGGTTATGCCTGGCATAGGGTTATCACCAGGTTTAGCCAGATGTAGGAGGGATACAATTTTACAGACACTTAGGGAAGCAAGGCTGATTGGTTAAGGCTGAAACCATAATAATAAAGCAGAGGTAGGTGTGGGGGAGGGGTGCGGAAACAGAAACTGAGCTAAATAAAATCAAAACAGAAAGCGCTGGAAAAACTCAGCTGGCTTGGCAGCATCTGTGGAGAGAGAAACAGAGTTAACATATTGAATCCTTATGACTTTTCTTCAGAACAGAAACTAAACAGAACTAAAAAATGGGTTCACTGGATCCAACATATAAACCAAGAAAAAAAATACAAACATTCCACAGATTGGCCAATTATCATCATGGCTCCCTCTCAATTGCATTAACATGGCCACATTTACATAGAAACATAGAAACTAGGAGCAGGAGTAGGCCATTCAGCCCTTTGAGCCTGCTCCGCCATTCATTATGATCATAGCTGATCATCCAACTCAATAGCCTGCTCCCGCTTTCTCCCCATATCCTTTGATCTCTTTAACCCCAAGAGCTATATCTAACTCCTTCTTGAAAACATACAATGTTTTGGTCTCAACTACTTTCTGGTAGCGAATTCCACAGGCTCACCACTCTCTGGGTGAAGAAATTTCTCCTCATCTCAGTCCTAAATGGTCTACCCCATATCCTCAGATACTGCCTTAAGCCGAAGGTACAACTCAATCATGTGGTCTAGTCCATGTGGTGCTTTTTTAAAAATTCATTTAAGGGATGTGGGTTTTGCTGGCTAAGCCAGCATTTATTGCCCATCCCTAATTGTCCTTGAAGGTGGTGGTGAGCTGCCTTTTTGAACAGCCGCAGTCCATGTGGTGTAGGTACACCCACGGCACTGTTAGGGAGGGAGTTCCAGGATTTTGACCCAGTGATAGTCAAAGAACTGCAATATAGTTCCAATTCAGGATGGTGAGTGGCTTGGAGAGGAACTTCCACATGGTGGTGTTCTCATGTGTCTGCTGCCCTTGTCCTTCTAGATGGTGGTGGGCATGGGTTTGGAAGGTGCTGTCTAAGGAGCCTTTTGAAAGGGTGAAAAATTCCATATGCATACCATATTCTACCTTGTCCCACTATTCCTCAGGTTTTATAGGCCAAATCAATATCAGGCAGAAGCATCAGCGCTCCACTAACCTGGTAAAATGATCCTGAAAGTACCTAAGAATCAGTCATTTACCCACATCGCAAGCTACAGCCATGTGACAACTCAATCAAAACAGAATATTTAAAAATCACAGAAGCAACAGTCGCACTTATACGTGACTTTTTTACATTCTGACCAATTCCACAGCATTGTTACAAAGATAGAAAATGCTGCATACACTGAGGTTAGGCAGTAATCTCAAAAAAAAAACACAAGTTAATTAACATTTCAGGGAAAATCCACCTTACAGCTTAAAGATATTAAAGATAGACAGCATTTAAAGAGGAAAACAGGGCCAAAACAACTCTCTCATATACAGAAAGAGGCATAGAATGACCTGTAAAGTGCTATGGTTTGCACACCAGGGATTTAAAAGGAACAGCAGCAGAACACAGTAGCTGACACCAGAAAAACAGGGAAAAACTTAAAGGGTAACTCCATAGTCAGTATTGAGTAAGGAGTGACAGGAATTGAGGAATCAATCTAAGCGTTTAATTTATCATTTATAAAAGTATTAACAACATGGTAAACTTCAGTTAACAAATATACCTGAGGGCAAGGCCAATCAGCATGGAAGAAAAATCGTAAAATGGCGTCACAGAACAAGGTGGTGCTAAATTACAGATAAATATTTAAATTTAATTTATGACTTCAATTAGATCAACTAAAATATTTAAGCTAATTAAAGGCAAACTTTGCTTATTAAAACAATGTTATATTGGATTGACAGCACAAATGGTCTACTATATCTGCAGCATATGGGAGTCTGTGAAGAGCATTGTGATCCTGGTCAACCACAACTGCAGTAACTACCAGCAACACCGTCAGCTCTGAGTTGCTGAGCTGGTGTGCAAGGTACAGAAATTGCAGGGGCATCAGGAAGGGGTGGGACAGTTACCTGGACATCTTGATCCAGGAGGCAGTCATACTCCTTAGATTAGGTACTAGTACAGGTTATTAGTGGTCAGGTAGAGAAGGTAGAGGCTGCGAGTCAGTCAGGTATGGGACTCCAGGTGTAGTGCTGAAAGAGCTTCAGCTTTTACCCTTATTCAACAGAAACAATGTTTTTGTTTCCAGTGTGGATGAGGACACAGACTACAAAGCAGAAGAACAAACTGACCACAGCAGCACAGTACAGGGAGCCATTCCAGTCCATGAAGTGAAAGGAAATGTGGTAGTGGTGGGAGACAATGTGGTCAGGGGAATACTGTATGCTGCACGTGTGACTAGGGGCAGAATTTTATGGCCCCGTTTTGGCGGAGACGTTATAAACCCATTGACTTCAGCGGGAACGTAAAATCACACTGTCGTAAAATTCTGCCCTAGGAGTTCTAGGGATTGCGCTTCCTGCCCAGTGCCAGGGTTAAGGACCTGCAGCAACCATAATATGATTGAATTTTACATTCAGTTTGAGAGAAGAGCAAGTATAAGACTAGCTTTTTAAACTTAAGGGCAATTATGAGAGCATGAAAGTAGAGCTAGCTAAAGTAAACTGGAAAATTAAGTTAAGGGATAGGTCAATAGAGATGCAGCAGCAGACATTTAATGGGGTATTTCAGAATACACAGAATTGACACATTCCAATGAGAAAGAGACATTTCAAGTCAAGTTAAAGACAGCGTCAAACTTAAAGAAGCATTCAATTGCACAAAGATGGGTGGAAGGTCAGGAGATTGGACAAAAGATAAAAAAACAACAAAGAATGACTAAAAGATTACTAAGGAGGGAGAAATTAGAGTATGACAGAAAGTTAGCTAGATATATAAAGACAGGTAGGAAGAGTTTCTATGGATATTTTAAAAAAGAAAAAAAAGAGTTGACAAAGTGAGCATTGGCCTTATAGAAAGTGAGCCAGTGGAAATAATAATGGAAAATATAGGGATAGTAGATGAATTGAACAGGTATTTTGCATTGGTCTTCTCTATAGAGGATACAAGTAAATCCAAGAAATAGCTGTAAATGAGGAAATGGAAGGGAGGGAGGGACTCAAGAAAATTACAACTAGCAAGGAAGTGGGACTGAGCCAATTGTTGGAGCCACAGGCTGACAAGTTGCCGGGTCAGGATGGACTTCATCCCAGGAACTTATAAGAAGTGGCTAGTGAGACACTTGATCAATTGGTTTTAATTTTCCAGAATTCCCTAGATTCAGGGAAGGTTCCATTAGATTGGAAAATAGTAAATGTAATTCCTTTATTCAAAAAGGTAGGGAGGCAGAAAGCAGGAAACTACAGGCCAGTTAGCTTAACATCTGTCACAGGGAAAACGTTAGAAGTTATTATTAAAGAAGTTAAATCAGACAGAGTCAACTTGGTTTTGTTAAAGGGAAATCATATTTAACCAATTTATTGGAGCCCTCAAGTAACAAAGTGCAGATAAAGGGGAATTAGTGGATGTTCCATACTGAGATTTCCAGAAGGCATTTGACAAGTCGCCACATCATAGGTTATTGCAGAATATAAAAGCTCATGGTGTAAGGGGTAACATATTGGCATGAATAGAAGATAACAGGAAACAGTCTGTCATTTTCTGGTTGGGAAGATGTGACGAGTGGTGTGCCACAGGGATTAGTGCTGGAGCCTCAACTTTTTACAATTTATAAAAATGACTTGGATGAAGGGGCTAGAGGTATGGTTGCTGTATTTGCTGATGAGACAAAAGATAGGTAGGAAAGCA
This sequence comes from Carcharodon carcharias, assembly GCF_017639515.1. Classification (NCBI taxonomy): domain Eukaryota; kingdom Metazoa; phylum Chordata; class Chondrichthyes; order Lamniformes; family Lamnidae; genus Carcharodon; species Carcharodon carcharias. The sequence continues at coordinate 3,404,161 of NC_054488.1, read as the reverse complement.
AGTTGTGAAGAGGACATAAGGAGGTTACAAAGGGACATAGATAGGTTAAGTAAGTGGGCAAAGCTGGCAAATGGGGTCCAATGTGGGAAAATGAGAAATTGTCCATTTTGGCAGGAAAAATAAAAAAGAAGCTTATTATCTAAATGGTGAGAGATTGCAGAGTTGAGATACAAAGGGACCTGGGTGTCCTGGTGCATGAATCACAAAAGGTTAGTATGCAGGTACAGCAGGTAATTAGGAAAGCTAATAGAATGTTATCGTTTATTGTGAGGGGAATTGATTACAAAAGTAGGGAGGTTATGCTTCAGCTATGCAGGACACTGGTGAGGCCACATCTGGAGTACAGTATTGGTCTCTTTATTTAAGAAAGGATGTAAACCTGTTGGAAGCAGTTCAGAGAAGGTTTACTAAACTAATACCTGAATTGGCAGATTGTCTTATGAGGAAAGGTTGGACAAGCTAGGCTTGTATCCGTTGGAGTTTAGAAGCGCAAGAGGCAACTTGATCGAAACATCCTGAGAGGTCTTGACAAGGTGGATGTGGAGAGGATGTTTTCTCTCGTGGGAGAATCTAGAACTAGGGTGTCACTGTTTAAAAATAAGGGGTCGCCCATTTAAGACAATAAGAATCTTTTTCAGAGAATGAGTCTTTGGAACTCTTCCCCGAAAGGCGGTGAAAGCAGACACTTGAACATTTTTAAGGTGGAAGTAGATTCTTGATATGCAAGGGGGTGAAAGGTTATCGGGGGTAGGCAGGAATATGGAGTTGAGGTTATAATCACTTCAGTCATGACGGATGGCCGAGCAGGCTCGAGGGGCTGAGTGCCCTACTGCTGTTCCTAATCCATATGTTCGTATATTTTATGGCTGGCAATGAACTTGGAGTGGAAGGAGCACAGTCCAATTGTGGTGGTTCACATGGGAACCAATAACATAGATAGATGAGGAATGAGGTTCCGCTCAGAGTTTGAGTGAGCTAAAAATTAATAATATCTGGATTACTACCTGAGCCACATGCAAATTGGCATAGAGTCAAACAGATTGCAGCTAAATGTGTGGTCCTAAGTGGTTGGGAGATAGGGAATTTGGTTTTGGGGCCCTGACTGGGGAAAGAGGGAAACGTTCCACTGGGACCGACCCCACATATACCAGGCGGCGTACTGCCAAATTAAATAACTCAAACTGTAAATAGGACTTTAAACTGGGAAAGAAAAAGGGAGAGTTGATGGTTCAGATAAGGGCAAATTTATAAAATGTAAAGAGATTAAACAATAGAGCAGTGTAGCAATTTGGGTAAAGTAAGCAGAGTGTGAAAGGAATGAACAGAGATTTTAACACTAATAGTGCATCAGTGAATAAGGTCAAAGCAAGGAATAATGGTAAAAAGTTAAGGTGATTTATCTGAATACATGAAGCAATCGTATCAAGCTAGACAAACTAATAGAGATAAATGGGTTTATTTAATAGCCTTTACAGAGATGTGGTTGCGTAGTGATCAAGGTTCAAAACTAAATATTCCAGAGTACTCGACGCATTAGAGACAGACGAAATGGAAAAGGAGCAGGGTGATAGAACTGATAATAAAGAATGGTGTAAGGACAATGAGGAAGACCCCTCACTTGGAAAATCAGCAGATTTAATCAATATGGGTTAAGATAAGAATTGACAAGGGGCAGGAAAACACTGGTACGTGTAGGTTATAGGCCTAAGAATAGCTATACTTTAGGACAGATTATTAATCAAGAAATTGAAGCTTGTAACAAAAGCAGAGCAGTAGTTGTGTGGGACTTTAATCTTCATATAGACTGGACAAATCAAATTGGTAAAAACAGTTGAGAAGATGAGTTCATGGAATACATTCAAGACAATTTTCTAGAACAATATGTTTTGCAATGAATCAGGGAAGATATTTTAGGATCTGGTCATAATGTAACGAGACAGGGCTAATTAGTAATCTCAAAGTAAGGGGTCCTTTGTGGAAGAGTGATCATAATAGAATTTCACATCGAGTTTAAGAGAGAATCTTAGTTCCACAACTACAGCACTAAACTTAAAAGCCAAATATGTGGGTCTGAAGGGCAGGTACGTAGGTGAAGGATTAAGGAAGATTAGAAAATTAGATTAAAAAGACATCATGGTAGATAAACCAGGGCAAACATTTAAAGAAATATTTCAAAAATTGTCAGTATATATTTCATTGAGAAATAAAAAATCATGGGAAAAGTCACCAATCTGTGGCCAACTGAAAAGGTTAAGGATGTTAGATTAAGAAGTTTATGTAATACTAGGAGTGTAAGCCTGAGGATTGGCAAAACTTGAAAAGGAGAACTAAATAATCTAGAGGCAGAAAAAGAACGTGTATGAGCTACAGAAAGCAATATCAAAATATTGTACAATTCCACAAGAAAGAAAATGAGGGTCCCTTTAACAAAATAGGGAATAAAGAAATGTCAGAGATGTTAAGAAATTCCTGGGAAAAAGGTGAAAGGATTGGTCCTGACCATAGCTTTAGAGACCTGCACAATAATCTGACTTAAGTATTCAGTCATACATAATCACGATATCACAGAATCACAGAGTGCAGAAGAGGCCCTTCGGCCCATTGAGTCTGCACCGACACGAGAAACACCTGACCTACCTACTTAATCCCATTTACCAACACTTGGTCCATTGCTTTGAATGTTATGATGTGCCAAATGCTCATCCAGGTACTTCTTAAAGGATGTGAGGCAACCCACCTCCACCACCCTCCCAAGCAGCGCATTCCAGACCGTCACCACCCCCTGGGTAAAAATGTTTTTCCTCACATCCCTCCCAAAACTTCCTGCCCCTCACCTTGAACTTGTTCCCCTCGTAACTGACCCTTCAACTAAAGGGAACAGCTGCTCCCTATCCGCCATGTCCATGCCCCTCAATCTTGTACGCCCCGATCAGGTCACCCCTCAGTCTTCTCTGCTCCAACAAAAACAACCCAAGTCGATCCAACCTCTCTTCATAACTTAAATGTTTCATCCCAGGCAACATCCTGGTGAATCTCCTCTGCACCCTCTCCAGTGCAATCACATCCTTCCTATAATGTGGCGACCAGAACTGCACACAGTACTCCAGCTGTGGCCTCACCAAGGTTCTATACAATTCCAACACGACCTCCCTACTTTTGTAATCTATGCCTCGATTGATAAAGGCAGGTGTCTCATATGCCTTTATCGCCACCCCACTAACATGCCCCTCTGCCTTCAGAGATCTATGGACACACACGCCAAGGTCACTTTGTTCCTCAGAACTTCCTAGTGTCATGCCGTTCATTGAACACTTCCTTGTCAAATTACTCCTTCCAAAGTGTATCATCTCACACTTTTCAGGGTTACATTCCATCTGCCACTTATCTGCCCATTTGACCATCCTGTCTATATCTTCCTGTAGTCCAAGACACTCAACCTCACTGATAACCACCCGGCCAATCTTTGTGTCATCCGCAAACTTACTAATCCTACACCCCACATAGTCATCTATGTTGTTTATATAAATGACAAATAATAGGGGACCGAGCACAGATCCCTGTGGTACGCCACTGGACACTGGCTTCCAGTCACTAAAGCATCCTTCTGTCATCACCCTGTGTCTCCTACAACTAAGCCAAATTTGAATCCACCTTACCAAATTACCCTATATTCCATGTGCATTTGCCTTCTTTATAAGTCTCCCATGTGGGACCTTGTCAAAGGCTTTGCTGAAATCCATATAAACTACATCAACTGCACTACCCTCATCTACACACCTGCTCACCTCCTCAAAACATTCAATCAAATTTGTTAGGCATGACCTCCCTCTGACAAAGCCATGCTGACTATCCCTGATCAAACCTTGCCTCTCCAAGTGGAGATAGATTCTCTCCTTCAGAATTTTCTCCAATAGTTTCGCTATCACTGACGTGAGACTCACTGGCCTGTGGTTTCCTGGCTTATCTCTACAACCCTTCTTAAATAGCGGAACCACATTAGCTGTTCTCCAGTCCTCTGGCACCTCCCCCGTGGCCAGAGAGGAATTAAAAATTTGGGTCAGAGCCCCCGTGATCTCTTCCCTTGCCTCCCTCAGCAGTCTGGGACACAAATCATCCAGACCTGGAGATTTGCCCACTTTTAAGCTTGCCCACACCTCCAATAGCTTGTCACTCCCTATATCAATTTGCTCAAGAACCTCACAGCCTCTCCCAGAGTTTGAAACATTCATCCTCGTTCCCTTGGGTGAAGATGGACGTGAAGCATTTGTTCAACACTCTAGCGATGTCTCTGGCTCCACCCATAGATTGCCCCCTTGGTCCCTTATGGGTCCTACTCTTTCCCTGGTTAGCCTCTTCCCATTGATCGACTTACAGAATATCTGGGGATTTTCCCTACATTTACCAGCCAGAGCTTTCTCATATCCCCTCTTTGCTCTCCTAATTGCTTTCTTAAGCTCCATCCTGCACTTTCTGTACTCCACTAATGCCTCCACTGATTTGCTTCTCTTGTACCTGCTAAAAGCCTCTCTTTTCCTTCTCATCGTATCCTGAATACCTCCAGTCATCCATGGGTCTCTGGGCTTGTTACTCCTTCCTATCACACTAGAGGGAACATGTTGAGCCTGTACCTCCCCATTTCCGTTTTGAACACACCCTCGCTGTTCGTCTGTAGATTTCCCCACAAGTAGCTTTACCCAGTCTACCTTGGCCAGATCCTGTCTTATTTTACTAAAATCCACTCTCCCCAAATCCAAAACATTTTTTTGCAACTTGTTGATTTCTTTGTCCACAGCAAGCTTAAATTGCACCATGTTGTGGTCGCTATCACTAAAATGCTCCCCCACCACCACCTCAGCCACCTGTCCGGCTTCATTCCCCAGAATTAGGTCCAGCATTACACTGTTCCTTGTTGGACCCTCTACATATTGACCTAAAAAGTTCTCCTGTACACATTTCAAGAAATCCACTCCATCCAAGCCCTTAACACTATATCTATCCCAATTAATGTTGGAAAGTTGAAATCACCTAATATAATGACCCTATTGTTATTGTTTTTACACACCTCCACAAATTGTGCACACATTTGCTCCTCAATTTCCTGTGGACTATCTGGGGGTCTATAATAAACACCTAATAATGTGGCTGCCCCTTTTTGATTCCTAAACTCTACCCACAAAGCTTCATTCGATTCCCCCTCCAAGATATCACCTCTCCTTACTGCAGTAACTGACTCCTTAACTAATAACGCAATGCCCCCTCCTCTTTTACCCCCCTCCCCTGTCTCGGCTGAAGATTTTATATCCTGGAATGTTGAGCTGCCAATCCTGCCCCTCCCTCAACCACGTCTCAGTAATGGCTACAATATCACAATTCCACATGTCAATCCTTATCCTTAACTCATCCGTTTTACCTGTAATACTCCTGGCATTAGAGGCCATTCAGCCTTGCCTTACTCCCCTGAAACTTAATGCAGCTGTACTCCATCTGACTTGATTGTTTTACTGTATTATAATGTGTCTCCTTCCCCTGCCGAATTAGTTTAAACTCCTCCCAACAACATTAGCAAATCCGCCCGCAAGGATGTTAGTCCCACTCTGGTTCAGATATAGGCCGTCCTGCTTGTACAGGTCCCACCTTCCCCAGAAACGGTCCCAATGATCCAGGAATCTAAAATCTTCCCTCCTGCACCAACTCTTAAGCCACGTATTCATCTGCGCTATTCTCCTATTTCTGAGCTTGCTAGTACATGGCACTGGGAGTAATCTAGAGATTACAATCCGAGAGGTCCTGCTTTTCAGTCTACTGCCTAGCTCCCTGAATTCTTGTTGCAAGACCTCATCCCTCTTTCTACTTATGTCACTGGTACCAATATGTACCATGATCTCTGCCTTACCACCCTCCCCTTTCAGGATACCCTGCAGTGACATCTAGGACCCTGGCACCAGGGAGGTAACACAACATCCTGGAGTCACGTTGACGGCCACAGTAGCGCCTATCTGTTCCCCTGACTATAGAATCCCCTATTACTATTGCTCTTTCTCCCCTTCTATACAGACAGGTTGTTTGTGGTGCCAGAAGCTTGGCTCTGTCTGCAGTCCCTGGAGGAACCTCCAAAATGGAATACTGATTTTGCAAGCGGGGCCCCAGGGGACTCCTGAACTACCTGCCTGTTTAACTTGGACTGCCTGGTGGTCACCCATTCCCTTCCTTCCTCAAGTCCCTTCAGCTGTGACCACCTCTCTAAATGTGCTACCCATGACGCTCTCAGCCTTGCGGGTGCTCCACAGTGTCCCCAGCCGCCATTCCAGCTCTGAAACCCGAGCTTCCAGGAGCTGCAGCTGGACACTTCCTGTATACATGCTGGTCCCGGGCACTGGAAATCTTCCTGGCTTCCCACGTGGAGCACAAGGAACACGCCACGGCTTTGAGCTCTCCTGCCATGACTTATTCTTTAAAATTAAACCTTTTAAATCAATTACTCTAGGGCCCTTCTTTCCTGATCCTTGTTACTACAGAAAATACAAACTATAAACCACAAAAAAGACCTTAAACTATAAGCAATAAAAGTAGTAAATACTTACCCGACCTTACCCACTACTTACCAGTCATTCCTTTCCCTTGTGGCTTCTACTGCTGCAGCAAGGCAAGAACACTCTCTGAAGATTAAAGAAGTTGGATAGCAAAGAAAAAATGCAAAGCGAACCTCTTCCCCTCTGCACCAAATTCCCACTGTGCACGAAATTGCCAATACCCACACTCACTCTGGCTGTGTCTCACTCCGGATGAGGTCTCTCCCCTGCTCGTGTGCAAGCACACTGTCCTTAGATTCGATGCCAGCATTTTCAGAAGCTAAAAGCATTTTGGCCATTTTTTAAAAATGGAACAAAATGGCTGTTTATCTGAACACACCTATGAATTCTATATTTGTCTTGAACAACTGTTCTGCCACACAGATCAATATCTTTATATTGAGGTTACATTTCCACTTTTTCCCCTAATCTCCATCTATTCCATTTACCTGTACGTTTCTCAGTCTTTCAGTATCCTCCCCCAGCCCACTTCATGGTTTGCTTAAGTTTCTGCTTTCCCGTCATCACTAAGTTTCAACATTATTCCTCCCATAGCCAACTCCCACTTACAATGGCAAAAGTGAGTCCATTACTCACCCCTTTCAAACTTTTATTAACTCTAATCTTTTGCTTCTTCACCATGAACCAATCTTCGTACCATCTGCAAAAGTACACAAACCAGGGCTGTGTTCCTTGGAATTCAGACAGTTACATAAGAACTAGGAGCAGGAGTAGGCAATGCAGCCCCTCGAGCCTGCCCCACCATTCAATACAATCATGGCTGATCTCATTCAGCCTCAACTCTAATTTCCCGCCCTCTCCCCATAACCTTTCAACCCGTTACTAATTAAAAATCTGTATCTCCTCCTCAAATTTATTCAGCGTCCCAGCATCCACTGCACTCTGAGGTAGTGAATTCCACAGATTCACGACCCTTTGAGAAAAGTAATTCCTCCTCATCTCTGTTTTCAATCTACCACCCCTTAGCCTAAAACTATGGCCTCTAGTTCTAAAATGCCCCACAAGAGGGAACATCCACTCCACATCTACTTTGTCTATCCCCTTTAGCATCTTATATACCTCAATTAGATCTCCTCTCATTCTTCTAAACTCTAGCAAGTATAGGCCTAAACCGCTCAATCTCTCCTCATAAAACAAGCCCCGCGTCTCTGGAATCAAATCTAGTGAACGTCCTCTGAACTGCCTCCAATGTAATTACATCCTTCCTCAAGTAAGTCCAAAACTGTGCACAAACTCCAGGTGCAGTCTTACCAATGCCTTGTCCACTTCCCTATTTTTATACTCTATTCCTTTAGCAATAAATGCCAAAATTCCATTTGTCTTCCTTATTACCTGCTGTACCTGCATACTAGCTTTCAGCGATTCATGCACAAGGACACCCAGATCCCTCTGCACTGAAGCATTCTCAAGTTTCTCTCCATTTAAATAATAAGTCGCCTTTTTATTCTTCTGACCAAAATGGATAACCTCACACTTATCCATGTTAAACTCCGTCTGCCAAATTTTGGCCCATTCACCTATTGGGGTGGTACTAACGTTCTCCACTGTGAAAACTGAGACAAAATATTGATTAAGCGTCTCTGCCATTTCTGCGTTCCCCACTATTAACTCCCCAATCACATCCTCCAAGGGACCACATTCACTTTAGCTACTCGCTTTCCTTTTATATACTTGTAGAAGCTTTTAGCAGTTTTTACATTTTGCGCTAGTTTACTTTCATAAAAAAAATAAAAAGAGCAAAGGTAAATTAAGTAACCCTTTGTTGATCTTTAAAAGTTTCCCAATCTTCCAGCCTGCCACTGACCTTTGCAATTTGGTATACTTTAGCTTTTGCCTTTATGTTATCTTTAACCTCCTTGCTAAGCCATGGATGCTTTTTCCCCCTCTTACCACCTTTCTTCCTCTTTGGAATATATTTTACTTGGGAGGAATTGAATATCTCCTTAAATATCTGCCACTGTTCATCAACTGTCCTACCCTGTAGTCTTCCTGCCCAGTCCACTAGGGCCAAATCTGCCCTTATACTTATGTAGTTACCTTTGTTTAACTCCAGAACACTGCCGCGGGAGTCAAGTTTCTCACTCTCAAACTGAACTTGAAATTCTAGCACGCTATGATCACTGTTCCCTCCAGGACCCTTTACTATGAGATCATTAATTAATCCCATCTCATTACACAAACCAAGTCCAGAATAGCCTGCTCCCTGGTTGGTTCCACAACATATTGCTCCAAGAAACAATCTCTAATACACTCTATGAACTCTCCCTCGAGGCTACCCTTACCAATTTGATTAGTCCAGTCTATATGCATATTAAAATCACCCATGATTATTGCCATGCCTTTCTTAGATGCTCCCAGTATTTCCTGGTTTATACTACGCCCTACTGCTGAACTACTGTTTGGGGACCTATAGATTACATTCACCAGGGACTTCTTTCCCTTGCTATTTCTTATTTCTACCCAGACTGACTCCATGTCTTGCTCTCCAGTGCCTATATCATTCCTCACTATAGCACTGATCTCTTCCTTTACCAACAAAGCTACACCACCCCTTTTCTTTCCTGCCTATTCTTCTGAAACACTGAGTATCTATGGATTTTCAACTCCCAAACCTGTTCTCCCTGTAACCATGTCTCAGTAATCGCCACCAAATCATGACTATTTATCTCTATTTGTGCTGTTAACTCATCAGTTTTATTCCGAATGCTACTTGCATTTAGATACAAAGCCTTTAAGTTTACCCTATTATCAATTATCCCTTCTCTTATAAGATTCTTTGATGCAATATGGTGTTCACACACCCTGTCCCTTCCTTTCACTTTTTGGTAACAATCAGTCTCGTCACTAATCTGCACTCTTACCCTCCCCTTGAACTTTAATCTTTGAGCCACGCAATTACCTCTTTAACCTAATTGACCCTGTGCCAATTAGCTCGTGGCTCAGGTAGTAATCTGGAGATTACCACATTTTTGGTTCTGCTTCTTAATTTAGCCCCTAGCTGCTCGTATTCCCTCAGCAGAACCTCTTTCCTCGTTCTACCTATGTGGCCCACGACATCTGAATCTTTCCCCTCCCACTCCAAGTTCCTCTGCAGCCCAGATGAGATATCCTTAACCCTGGCACCTGGTAGGCAACACAGCCTCCGGGACTCTCGATCCTGGCTACAGAGAACAGTATCTATTCCCCTAACTATACTATTCCTGATTACAACTCCATTTCTCTTTTCTCCCCCGACTTGAATGGCTCCCTGTACAATGATGCTATGGTCAGTTTGAATGGCTCCCTGTACGATGATGCTATGGTCAGTTTGAATGGCTCCCTGTACGATGATGCTATGGTCAGTTTGCTCATCCTCCCTACAGTCTCCGCTCTCGTCCACACAGGGAGCAAGAATCTCAAACCTGCTGGATAAAGGCAAGGGCTGAGGTTCCTGCAATGCTACTTCCTGGATCCCTCTACCCGTCTCACTTATAGTCACAACCTCCTGTCCCTGACCACTGGCCAAATTTAAGGTAGTTAATCTAAGGGGCGTGACTGTCTCCTGAAACAGTGTCCAGGTAACTCTCCCCCTCCCTGATGTGTCGCAGCGTCCAAAGCTCAAACTCCAGCTCATCAACTCTGAACCGGAGTTCCTCGAGCAACCAACATTTGCTACAGATGTGGTCACTAGGAACCACAATGGGGTCCATCAGCTACCACATCATGCAGCTACAACACATCGCCTGGCCCTGCATCTCTATTTTATTTAATTAGTTTTTCAATTTGTTTTTAAATTTCCTACTGGTCTTTAGTTTATCAATCTGCAAAATATTTCTCCTATTTACCTTTAATCTGAAAGCAAGTTAGAATAGAGATTCAAAATACACTTTTTAAAATCAACTGGAACTCGCTCTCTCTGCGGAGTTGAAGCTAAAGTGTTCGGCCTCCGACCCTGGGCCCCAGTAGTCACCTTTAATCTGAAATCAACTTAGAATAGATAGTTCAAACTAGCAGTTACTTACCAACCAATGAACTCATGGTTTTCCTGTGATGTCACTGTTTTTTTCACTCAGCGACAGTGACTGCAGGGGTGATTTGATAGCAAGTTAAAGTGTTATGGGGACAGATGAGGTCGATTGAGAAACAAAATGTCCACTGGCTGCCATGAAGCAGAGTCAAAAAATTAGAGCCAGATCTTTCAGGAGTGAAATTGGAAAACACTAACATGCAAAAAGTTACAGAAATTATAAACTCAAGCAACAATTGGTGCTAGGTCAATTCTTCATTTTAAAACTAAGATTGATAGATTTGTTAGCCAAAGGTATTAAGGAACCAAAGGTTATGAAGAAAGTGGGAAGGTGGGTATATGGAGTTAGTTGCAGATCAGCCACCATCTTAATGAATGGCAGAACAGACTCAAGGGGCTAAATAGCCTCCTCCTGTTCTTATGTTTCTTGGCTTAGAGTTCTCAGCTGAATCAATCCAAATATTGGTATCACATTAGAGGATTTGATTTTAAATACATTCTTATATTAATGGTCCATGGCAAGTAAGGAACAGAAGCATGCAGGACAAAAAACCCTTGACCTCTACCACCTAGAAGAACAAGGGCATCAAACCCATAGGAACGTCACCATCTGCAAGTTCTCCAAGTCATACACCATCCTAGCTTGGAAATATACCATTGATCCTTTACCGTCGCTGGATCAAAATCCTGAAATTCCCTACCTAAGCACTATGGAAGGACCTTCAGCGCCTGGACTGCGACAGTTCAAGGTGGCAGCTGCTCACCATCACAGAGGGCAATTAGGAACAGGCAATAAATTCTCACTTGAGACACAGCCACATTCTGTGAATGAATAAAAGTAGAGCATTGCAAGTGCTGAAAAATCAGAGCCAGTGTGGGAAATGTACAGATTAGTCAGCATCTGTAAGGGTAAAAGATGAGTTAATATTTTGCATTCGACTTGCTAAATGTTGAAATCACACCCAAAACATTAAGCTAAATTTTCACTTCAGATGTGTACTACGCAGCTGTGTATTTGACTTGTGTTTGAGAGTCAGGAGCTTTTGTTGTTTTGCATCTCAGTTTGAAGATGCTGATTTGCATCTCTATCCCTCCCAAAAAACTTTCATACATGGTGCATTTTTCCCTTCTCCAGGGATATTCGAAATTCTGGTTTTTCAGAGTGCATTGAATGAATACACAACATGCCTCTCAACAGTATGTATAAAGCAGAGAGAAATAAAAATAAAAATCAACAAATCTTTATAAAAGTGCCTGACTTGTAACTGGTATGTGAGGATTTGCTGGTGCTCTTCTGTTTCACAGATTAAATAAAAAGGAAAGATAGGTGGGTTACCATCTGTTAGATGCACTGCAGCAAAGGACCTTCAACAGCATCTTTCAAAGCCATGACCTCTATTACCTAGAAGAATAGAAGCACAAGGGCAGCAGATACATGGGAACATCACCACCTGCAATTTCCCATGAACCAATTCTGTTGCAAGTATAGTTTAAGAAATGGCTACCAAGTACCACTAATTTACACTTTCTGCTAGGAAAAAAACCTCTTCGTCAATAGTGCCAATTAAAAGAAATTATCTACTCTGAATTACAAATACCTATATAAACTTTTGAGCTCAGCTCCTATCATCCCAAATAATTCTATGTCGCTCTTGTCAGATGACACAGGGTACAGATGGAAATTTGGATGTAAAAATACTTCAGTTTCAGAATATAATTTCCAGGAAAGTACATTCCTCACTATCCTTCAGGAAGAGATACCCGATCACAGATTATCCACCCTACTAAAGGTTATCCAAGCTTCAACATGCTCGTCCAAAGAGGATCCCAATGTAGATTCTCAGAGGTAAATATAAAAAGTACATCCATTATAATTTGCTGATATCAATGGATCTCTGCTTAAAAGGTCATTGACCTGAAACATTAATTCTTGTTTCTCTCTCCAAACATGCTGCCTGACTCGAACATTTCTGGCATTTTCTGGTTTTATTTCAGGTTTCCAGCATCTGCAGTATTTTGACTTTGTTTTGTACAAACAAGGCTTGTATTGCCTGGAATTTAGAAAGTAAAGGCCTAATTTGATCAAAGTTTCACGATGTTGAGCAGAACAGACAGGGTAGAGAGAGAGAAATTATTTGCATGAGCTGGGAAGCCTAAGAGCAAGGGAGCAGTCTAAAAATTACAGCTAGACTTAAAATCCTAATATAAACTATATTATATATTTCTACATGTACATTTAAAGATAGTTGTGGTTTTCACCCCTTCCAGTTTCATGCCATAACCCTTACATAGGACATTTCACTGGAAAAATTCAACAAGTTCTCTAGTTTTTTGTGGACTGAGGAACATCTCTTACACTCAGATATTAACACGGGACTGATCTATGATGATTAATGCACCATTACCATTTTTAAAAAGTCACAAATGCTGTTCACAATGGTCACAGCCCCTACTGTCACTCAAGCATTTTATTACTTGGGATTGAGGTTTTTGTTACTGTTTTGTGGAGTCATATTCCATGATTCCATAGAGTGAAGGTCTTCCGAAGCAAAGAGGGTGAACTACTAAAGGAAAAAAATATTTCCTGAAATGAAAGCCAGATTAAACTCTGTCATTTAGTAACATTCTAACCGTAAGACAAGGACAAAAAGGACACAAGTTCAAACAAGAAGAAAATTATCGGACACACCAGGACAGTGTCACACAGAATGGTCAGCACTTGGAATAGATTTGTGTTTAGAATAGGAGACACACAAGTTCAAATCATTTAAGAACCAATTAGATGCAGCAATTAGAAAGGAGGGGGTAACTTCTGGAAAGATGAATTAAGGTGGGCTGAAATGCTTTCCTCAAACATAATCACCATGCAATCACAATTCCATCATCTCCAAGTGATGAAAACATCAAGTTCAGGACAACTTGGGAGTGCACACTGAACACTCAGGCACAAGAGGTGAAACTAGATGCTGGCATGAATACAAAGCGAGGAATATGGCATTGGTGCCCATTATACGCCATATCTGATATTCAGTTCCAATGGCCAGATTATTGCACGTGTTGCATAAAGGGCAGCAAAAGCGAATCCGTCTATTTTGCGCGCACCACCACCCCTCCCCCCGACCCCTCCACCCAGTAACAATTTTACTACCCGACCCCTGTTCCTTTAAAACATAAAAAGCCACCTTGACCTTCTTGATACAATATTAGATAGTATGTAAAGCCACAAGAACTTTATCACCAAAATAGACAGCCTGTTGTTATCTGGCACCTCAATAATATCAATAATAATAATAACCAAATGCGAGATGGGAGTCACAATATTTGCACATTCATTCTTAAACTTGTTCCTTGTGTCAAGGGCTCCTGACAATTACCACATTAGACTCAAAAAGCACTAGCTGAGTTTACAATCACCTTTTGTTCTGTATTGGCCGTTTCTTGCATTCAGCAGCAAACAATAGATGGAGTCCAAGATTTCCTGTGTTTCAGACAAGGGCTTTCAGTTCAGTGCTTCTCTTCTCCCATCATTGAAACACCCTGCTTCAGTTGACCTAAATGTAGAGTTCAAAGCATTGTGCCAGGACAGGATCTCAGAATGACTGAAGAGACATCCCTCCATATTACTTATTTAAAATTCAGAATTAGAAATGATTAAGGGATACTTCCTTACAAAAATTCCAAGGCCAGGCAGTGATATGCTGGCACATATCAGCACCAAATCTCAAACAGGAGAACAAGCCTGACCAACGAGTCATCCACGACATGAGGAGATAGTTTTGGAAAGTTACAATGATAGGGAGGAATGGAAAAAGTAAAACCAGAAAGGTCCATCAAGTTTCTGCTACTTTTGGAAAAAGGATGCCTGACAGTTTGCACCGTGTCCTGGTAGTACAGCGAAACATGCAGTCCTGGACTAAAGGTCAATTCAGGGAGGCCAGGATCCTAAGATTGGGCAAACTGGGGGCTTAAAATCACTCAGGCAACTTGAGACTCATGACCTCTACAAAGTAAAATCCTAGATTGCTGCTTAAATTAACTGAGCATTTGAACAAACATGAGCTGATCAAACAGAGCCAACAAGGTTTATCAAGGGCAAGTTTAGTTGGACTAAACTAGTGAAACTCTTTTTGAGGCAACCACTACTACAATATTATCTATGGAAGTTGGACTTCCAGAAAGCAATTGATAAGGTCCCACACAATTAATTAGCAAAAAAATTAGTGCACACAAAATTGGGCATTGTTGGAAATTGGTTAGAAGGCAGGGGAGAGAGTGGGATCAAAGTGTATGTACTCTGATCGTCAGGACATGACAAGTGGTATTCCCTTGGGACTGGTCTGGGGCTTACACACAACTTGGAAGAAGAAATAGTTTGTATATTCAAGTTTGCAGATGACACTAAATTAGTAGGAACAGCAGGTATTGCTTATGGGAGCAGCGAGTTACAAAGGGCCATAGGCAGATTGTAAGTGGCCAAATCTATGGAAAATGTGGGTAAGTGTTAGGTCCAATGATCCAATAAAGATAATTTGGAGAATTTCCAAATGGTGAGAAATTAGGAACTATGGAGGAGCAGAAAAATTTGAGAGCAAGAACAGAATCACTAAAAGCTAGAGGACAGGTAGAGAAACGACCCATAGGCCAGAGGTTATGCTACTGGACTAGAAATCCACAGACCAAGACTAATGATCCAAAGACATGAGCTTAAATTCCACAATGACAGCTGGGGAATTTAAATGGAGTTAATGAAATAAATCTGGAATTAAAAGCTGGCATCAGTAACAATGACCATGTAATTACTGGTTTGTCATAAATTCCTATCTGCTTCACGAATGACCTTTAAGGATGGAAATCTGATGTCCTCAACAGTCTGGCCTATGGGTCGTTCCAGACCACAGTGACGTGATGGACTCTTAATTGCCCTCAGAAATAATCTAGCAAGCCAGTTATCAAGAAGACAGCTCATCATCGCCACCACCACCACCATCTTAATGTGTAATAAATACTGACCTTATGCACATCCTGCAAATGAATAAGTTGCAGTTGCTAAAATGCTTTCAAAGATAAATCTAGCACCATGTTTTCTGTCAGTTCATTTAGGTAGGTTACTGTTGTCTTCACATTCTTAGCACCTTTCAGTGAAACCTTTTTCAATCATATTTCTGTAGGCAGACTTAGCTAATATACTCCCACTCTCTGCTTCATCTTGAAGCTGGCTAGCAATCATTCTGCCACCTGTCCCCTGACTCGCATTCTCTTACCTTATTCATTAGTCTATTATGGGGCACCTTATCGAAGGTCTTTTGAAAATCCAGATAAATTACATCTAATGCTGTACTCTGTTACCTCCTCAAAAATTCACTAAATTTAATCAGCACGAGGCTGTGTGTTCTGTGCTGTCTCACTATGATTCCAATTTCATAGAGATTTACAGCCCTGAGGCAGAGCAATCAGCCCAACATGTCCACGGTGTTTTGATTCATATAAGCCTCTTCCCCACATTGCTTCATCAAACACTAACTGCATATTCTTCCATTCCTTTCTCCCTTGCACACTTATCTCGTTTCCCCTTAAATCTTAAATCCCCCCCCACCTCCCCCCCCACCCCACCCCCACCCCACCCACCCACCTTCCTCCTTCTCCCCAAGTAGGGATTTCTCTGCATCTACTCTATTCATAATTTTGAAGACCTCTATTTAGTCACCCGAGCCTTCTCTTTACTAGAAAAAAAGAGTCTCAACTCATTCAGTCATTCCTACCAGTTAACTGGTTTCCTCTCTGAACAAGTTATGTTTCTGTTGGGTGAGATTGGTATAGCTCCCTTACTTTGTCATCTTCAATAATTTTGCTTTTACATACAAATGCTTCCAACAAAGCAAAACTAGTCATTATAAATCGGTTTATGATTCTGTATCACTCAGTACCACCTAAGTTTCCTCATTTGAAATAAACCCTAGTTAAAAAGATAGTTTACTCAGTTGCTTTCCTTTGTTGGACTACCCTTGCCTCCAAGACAATGGTTACAGTCTCCTGACATTCAAAAGTCTATATGCAATGGCAAGTCTTTAGTTACCAATCTCTCATCATGGTGAAACTGAGCACTAACGTAATGTCAGACTCCGTGATGACTGCATTATAATTGAATCATATTTCCTTGATTAGTAACCAAAGGCTACAATGCTGACAATGCACAGAAATCAACAGTATTATAACAGACATCTAAGATGAAGATTCTTTGGATCTGAGAAAGGCAAAGTTGAATATTTTCTTAATGCCGAGACTAAGAGTTGTGGAAAAGCATAGGGATTTGGACATTAGTGTGGTACAAAAAATGGTTTGCCAAATGTTGGCCTTTATCTCAGTGATGTTGTTTTGTAAATGATGCTTCAGTTATCCAGAACCTTGGTCAGACCCCACCTAGATTGCCACATTAAATTGTTTGCTACAGAACGTTGAAAAAGATATACTGGCCTTAAGAGGTGATGTAAACTAATTCACCAAAGGATACTATTGCATTAAGGGTTGAATTATGAGAACAGGTTGCTTAAACTTGGGTCTCAATTGCCTTGATTTAAGATGTTTGAGGGGTGATCTAATCAATGATGAAGAAATTCAATAAGGTAAATTCAGTAAAACCATTTCCTATCATGGAGCATAATCTTAAAGTTACAGCCAGACCATTTATTAGTGATCTCAGGAAGAAATTTGTCCACAAAGGAAAGTGGAAACATACTCAGTTGAAATATTTAAGATTTGGAGATCAGTATTTTTTTTTATATAGAGTTAAGGGTATCGAGGCATTTGGAGTAAAGATGAGTTAATGAGAGTTAAGTTACTGATCAGCCAATGACCTGATGCAATAGAGGAATGACCAGCTCCAGTTTTACACTATGATCCAATCTTTAGATGCACAAGGAAATGAGATGAACTTCACTCAGGAAGTGAAAAATACAGAAAACATTAAGTATACAGGAGCAGGAAATGCTGGTGAGATGCAGCATTGTGAAGAGGTAAATGGTAGAAGCAGCACTTATCAAAGCCGAAACCTCATTTCATCTCGATCCACTTCCCAGCCCAAAAAACGAGCAGCAATTTCATGCAAACGTCATCAACTCCACATTTCCCTTTAAGTCACACACTATCTGAACTGAGACAAATGTGGTCATTTCTACATTGGTGCTGTTTCAATATCCTGGAATTCCATCCTGAGCACCATCAGCACAAGGATCATAACTGATTCTGGGCAAAGGTCCAGAGCCAACTTCTTAGGGCATCTTACAATGGGCATCAAATGGGGCCATTGCACCCAGGTCCTAAAACCAAATAATGAAAATTCTCATTTCCCCCTGTTGCTTTCTCCAGCATACTTATCTTTGCCACATGTTTGCTGCATTGTTCATCCGATTTCCTGTTTTTCCTAACACTGTCTGTTGATTTTCCCGATGCACTATTTTATTTTCTTGTCTTCCGAAAATTCCCCATTTCCACATTCTATATTTTTCATCAGAATCCCAGTTCCCTCCATTACTTATTTTGCCCTTATTCTCCGGTCTTTCAGATCATTCCATTTTTCCAACACTATTTTTCTGAATTACATTCTCAATTTCCTTCATAATCCTGTTTCTCTCCTTGCATTCCTTAATTGAATTTATTGCTTTTCCCTCATTATTTTCTTTGACAATCCTTATATTTTGCTCTCATTCCCTTCTTTCATCAAATAGCCATTTTCCCAACATGTTGCCATTTCCTGAGTCACCTTCAGTATTTAGTCATTCTCTCTATTCCACACACACATCTGTTCTTTCCTTCCCCCTTTAAATTCCAATTTATTTTACTCCCGGATTCCCAGCTGTTTTACTCCTGAAATGCTGCTTTCCCCCTATAAACCACAATGTTTGTGATGTTCTGGTAAACGCTCAGCTTCTCAATTTCCCCCTTCATCCTCACCATTTCTCCACCACCAACACCCCACCACCAACACCCCATTTCTTCCCCATTCCCCCGTTTTACATTCCCAGTTACATTTTTCTCATTCCCAGCATTTCACCAAAGCCCTTCCCACTAACCACTATTCTAGCCCTGCTGCTCTTATGCTATCAGCTGTTATCCAGATGTTTTCAGCTTTGGCGTAAGCGTTACTGTTGTCGTTAAAGAGTTAATGTGACAAGAGGCACGGGATGAAATCTGAGAGATCACTTGTTTGATTTAAAAGTTGCTGCTAGTGTCGTAGTTTGCTCACTCACCAGAAAGATCCTGTAGGCATCGATGCGTCTAACTGATCCCCAGCACGGGTCTGTATCATTGTGCTTTAGTTTGCTGTCGGCACTGCATGACTGATTCCCACTATGGGAAAAGGGAGACAGTGAATTTTTGTCCCATAATTAGCATAAAATATGGTTTGGGGCCAAAAACAGATTTAGCTTTGTCAAAACCATTTTGTTTTTATCCAATACACAGGAGAAACTTTCAAAAACAATATTATCCACATGAGGAGTTGTGAAACAACTCCACTGCTTGAAATTTATACTGAAGGTCACTGTGTTGTGTCACATTGCAGCCTCTCCAAAAAGCAAGACTGTGGAAACTTTAAACAATGCAACTTTATTGATTTAATTACAAATGAATCAGTTTAAAATTACAGTAAATTCAGCTTGCACACCGAGTGACATAATTCTATTAGTCTATATTGCTCCAATAATTTATTCAAGAATTTGCAAAAACTGGAATGTTTCCAGTCCTAACGGCATCATTGAGTATGTTAAGGACAATAACTGGGAAGGACAAAACACTGGAACTTGTGCGTACTATAACAGTCTAGGTCTGAGGGGTGAGATTTCTGAAACCGACTAAAAGCCACCTGTTCAACAGAAATTGCCAGCCTACAAAACAGAAACCAAGCCAGATACTTCGCATCCAGATGAGAACAGGAACATGAGGTGGCCATTCATTCCCTCGAGCCTGTTCTGCATTGTAAGATTAGACCAGAGCTGATCTGTATCTCAACTCCAACTTGGTGCGCCATGCCTTACTAATTTTGCCTAACAAAAATCGACCTATCTCAGTTTTGAAACTTACATTGACCTTCACCATCAACAGCTTTTGGGGAAGTGTGTTCCAGATTTCCAACATCTTTTGTGAATAATTACTCACTGACATCTTTCCATGTGGGAAATACATGGCTATCCATCAGGATGAATGCACATGAGCATTTTCTCTATGTTTCAAATCACTGTCATGTCAGGTGACAAATTAAAAGCAATTCAGAATGTCACTGATGAAAGCCAATGGTATGGAGTACACATCTCAGGGGGGAACTTAGAGGTGCTTCCCCTTATAATATTCCTCAAAAAGAAGATACTTCCATGTCAGTCACGTTTCCAGCGCGGTGGAATAGTTTATTCTGTACAGACCACGTTTCCAGCGCGGTGGAATAGTTTACTCTGTACAGACCACGTTTCCAGCACGGTGGAATAGTTTACTCTGTACAGACCACGTTTCCAGCGCGGTGGAATAGTTTACTCTGTACAGACCACGTTTCCAGCGCGGTGGAATAGTTTACTCTGTACAGACCACGTTTCCAGCGCGGTGGAATAGTTTACACCGTACAGACCACGTTTCCAGCGCGGTGGAATAGTTTACACCATACAGACCACGTTTCCAGCACGGTGGAATAGTTTATTCTGTACAGACCACGTTTCCAGCGCGGTGGAATAGTTTATTCTGTACAGACCACGTTTCCAGCGCGGTGGAATAGTTTATTCTGTACAGACCACGTTTCCAGCGCGGTGGAATAGTTTATTCTGTACAGACCACGTTTCCAGCGCGGTGGAATAGTTTATTCTGGACAGACCACGTTTCCAGCGCGGTGGAATAGTTTATTCTGTAGAGACCACGTTTCCAGCGCGGTGGAATAGTTTATTCTGTACAGACCACGTTTAAAGCGCGGTGGAATAGTTTACTCTGTACAGACCACGTTTCCAGCGCGGTGGAATAGTTTACTCTGTACAGACCACGTTTCCAGCGCGGTGGAATAGTTTACACCATACAGACCACGTTTCCAGCACGGTGGAATAGTTTACTCTGTACAGACCACGTATCCAGCGCGGTGGAATAGTTTACACCATACAGACCACGTTTCCAGCACGGTGGAATAGTTTACACCATACAGACCACGTTTCCAGCGCGGTGGAATAGTTTATTCTGTACAGACCACGTTTCCAGCACGGTGGAATAGTTTACTCTGTACAGACCACGTTTCCAGCGCGGTGGAATAGTTTACTCTGTACAGACCACGTTTCCAGCGCGGTGGAATAATTTACTCTGTACAGACCACATTTCCAGCGCGGTGGAATAGTTTACTCTGTACAGACCACGTTTCCAGCACGGTGGAATAGTTTATTCTGTACAGACCACGTTTCCAGCGCGGTGGAATAGTTTATTCTGTACAGACCACGTTTCCAGCACGGTGTAATAGTTTACTCTGTACAGACCACATTTCCAGCACGGTGGAATAGTTTACTCTGTACAGACCACGTTTCCAGCGCGGTGAAATAGCTTACACTGTACAAACCACGTTTCCAGCACGGTGGAATAGTTTACACCATACAGACCACGTTTCCAGCGCGGTGGAATAGTTTACTCTGTACAGACCACGTTTGCAGCACGGTGGAATAGTTTATTCTGTACAGACCACGTTTCCAGCGCGGTGGAATAGTTTACACCATACAGACCACGTTTCCAGCACGGTGGAATAGTTTACACCATACAGACCACGTTTCCAGCACGGTGGAATAGTTTATTCTGTACAGACCACGTTTCCAGCGCGGTGGAATAGTTTACTCTGTACAGACCACGTTTCCAGCGCGGTGGAATAGTTTACTCTGTACAGACCACGTTTCCAGCGTGGTGGAATAGTTTACTCTGTACAGACCAGGTTTCCAGCGCGGTGGAATAGTTTACTCTGTACAGACCACGTTTCCAGCGAGGTGGAATAGTTTACTCTGTACAGACCACGTTTCCAGCGCGGTGGAATAGTTTACTCTGCACAGACCACGTTTCCAGCGCGGTGGAATAGTTTACTCTGTACAGACCATGTTTCCAGCGCGGTGGAATAGTTTACACCATACAGACCACGTTTCCAGCGCGGTGAAATAGTTTACTCTGTACAGACCACGTTTCCAGCACGGTGGAATAGTCTACTCTGTACAGACCACGTTTCCAGCACGGTGGAATAGTTTACACCATACAGACCACGTTTCCAGCACGGTGGAATAGTTTATTCTGTACAGACCACGTTTCCAGCGCGGTGGAATAGTTTACACCATACAGACCACGTTTCCAGCACGGTGGAATAGTTTACACCATACAGACCACGTTTCCAGCACAGTGGAATAGTTTACTCTGTACAGACCACGTTTCCAGCACGGTGGAATAGTTTACTCTGTACAGACCACGTTTCCAGCTCGGTGGAATAGTTTATTCTGTACAGACCACATTTCCAGCGCGGTGGAATAGTTTACTCTGTACAGACCACGTTTCCAGCGCGGTGGAATAGTTTATTCTGTACAGACCACGTTTCCAGCGCGGTGGAATAGTTTACTCTGTACAGACCACGTTTCCAGCGCGGTGGAATAGTTTACTCTGTACAGACCACGTTTCCAGCGCGGTGGAATAGTTTACTCTGTACAGACCACGTTTCCAGCGCGGTGGAATAGTTTACACCATACAGACCACGTTTCCAGCAAGGTGGAATAGTTTACACCATACAGACCACGTTTCCAGCGCGGTGGAATAGTTTACACCATACAGACCACGTTTCCAGCGCGGTGGAATAGTTTACTCTGTACAGACCACGTTTCCAGCACGGTGGAATAGTTTACTCTGTACAGATCACGTTTCCAGCGCGGTGGAATAGTTTACTCTGTACAGACCACGTTTCCAGCACGGTGGAATAGTTTACTCTGTACAGACCACATTTCCAGCGAGGTGGAATAGTTTACTCTGTACAGACCACGTTTCCAGCGCGGTGGAATAGTTTACTCTGTACAGACCACGTTTCCAGCGCGGTGGAATAGTTTACACCATACAGACCACGTTTCCAGCGCGGTGGAATAGTTTACTCTGTACAGACCACGTTTCCAGCGCGGTGGAATAGTTTACACCATACAGACCACGTTTCCAGCACGGTGGAATAGTTTACTCTGCACAGACCACGTTTCCAGCACGGTGGAATAGTTTACACCATACAGACCACGTTTCCAGCACGGTGGAATAGTTTACTCTGTACAGACCACATTTCCAGCGCGGTGGAATAGTTTACTCTGTACAGACCACGTTTCCAGCGCGGTGGAATAGTTTACTCTGTACAGACCACGTTTCCAGCGCGGTGGAATAGCTTACTCTGTACAGACCACGTTTCCAGCGCGGTGGAATAGTTTACTCTGTACAGACCACGTTTCCAGCTCGGTGGAATAGTTTACTCTGTACAGACCACGTTTCCAACACGGTGGAATAGTTTACACCATACAGACCACGTTTCCAGCACGGTGGAATAGTTTATTCTGTACAGACCACGTTTCCAGCGCGGTGGAATAGTTTACTCTGTACAGACCACATTTCCAGCGCGGTGGAATAGTTTACTCTGTACAGACCACGTTTCCAGCGCGGTGGAATAGTTTACTCTGTACAGACCACGTTTCCAGCGCGGTGGAATAGTTTACTCTGTACAGACCAGTTTCCAGCACGGTGGAATAGTTTACTCTGTACAGACCACGTTTCCAGCGCGGTGGAATAGTTTACTCTGTACAGACACGTTTCCAGCGCGGGGAATAGTTACTCTGTACAGACCACGTTTCCAAGCACGGTGGAATAGTTTACTCCTGTACAGACCACGTTTCCAGCACGGTGGAATAGTTTACTCTGTACAGACCACGTTTCCAGCGCGGTGGAATAGTTTACTCTGTACAGACCACGTTTCCAGCTCGGGTGGAATAGTTTACTCTGTACAGACCACGTTTCCAGCGCGGTGGAATAGTTTACTCTGTACAGACCACGTTTCCAGCGCGGTGGAATAGTTTACTCTGTACAGACCACGTTTCCAGCGCGGTGGAATAGTTTACTCTGTACAGACCACGTTTCCAGCGCGGTGGAATAGTTTACTCTGTACAGACCACGTTTCCAGCGCGGTGGAATAGTTTACTCTGTACAGACCACGTTTCCAGCGCGGTGGAATAGTTTACTCTGTACAGACCACGTTTCCAGCACGGTGGAATAGTTTACTCTGTACAGACCACGTTTCCAGCGCGGTGGAATAGTTTACTCTGTACAGACCACGTTTCCAGCGCGGTGGAATAGTTTACTCTGTACAGACCACGTTTCCAGCGCGTGGAATAGTTACTCTGTACAGACCACGTTTCCAGCGCGGTGGAATAGTTTACTCTGTACAGACCACGTTTCCAGCACGGTGGAATAGTTTACTCTGTACAGACCACGTTTCCAGCGCGGTGGAATAGTTTTACTCTGTACAGACCACGTTTCCAGCGCGGTGGAATAGTTTACTCTGTACAGACCACGTTTCCAGCGCGGTGGAATAGTTTACTCTGTACAGACCACGTTTCCAGCGCGGTGGAATAGTTTACCTTCCGTACAGGACCACGTTTCCAGCGCCGGTGGAATAAGTTTACTCTGTACAGACCACCTTTCCAGCACGGTGGAATAGTTTACTCTGTACAGACCACGTTTCCAGCGCGGTGGAATAGTTTACTCTGTACAGACCACGTTTCCAGCGCGGTGGAATAGTTTACTCTGTACAGACCACGTTTCCAGCACGGTGGAATAGTTTACTCTGTACAGACCACGTTTCCAGCGCGGTGGAATAGTTTACTCTGTACAGACCACGTTTCCAGCGCGGTGGAATAGTTTACTCTGTACAGACCACGTTTCCAGCGCGGTGGAATAGTTTACTCTGTACAGACCACGTTTCCAGCACGGTGGAATAGTTTACTCTGTACAGACCACGTTTCCAGCGCGGTGGAATAGTTTACTCAGTACAGACCACGTTTCCAGCGCGGTGGAATAGTTTACTCTGTACAGACCACGTTTCCAGCACGGTGGAATAGTTTACTCTGTACAGACCAC
The DNA here is from genome assembly GCF_017639515.1 of Carcharodon carcharias. Classification (NCBI taxonomy): domain Eukaryota; kingdom Metazoa; phylum Chordata; class Chondrichthyes; order Lamniformes; family Lamnidae; genus Carcharodon; species Carcharodon carcharias. Next base: position 3,379,429 of record NC_054488.1, on the reverse strand, counting down.
GTTTCCAGCGCGGTGGAATAGTTTACTCTGTACAGACCACGTTTCCAGCGCGGTGGAATAGTTTACTCTGTACAGACCACGTTTCCAGCGCGGTGGAATAGTTTACTCTGTACAGACCACGTTTCCAGCGCGGTGGAATAGTTTACTCTGTACAGACCACGTTTCCAGCGCGGTGGAATAGTTTACTCTGTACAGACCACGTTTCCAGCGCGGTGGAATAGTTTACTCTGTACAGACCACGTTTCCAGCGCGGTGGAATAGTTTACTCTGTACAGACCACGTTCCAGCGCGGTGGAATAGTTTACTCTGTACAGACCACGTTTCCAGCGCGGTGGAATAGTTTACTCTGTACAGACCACGTTTCCAGCGCGGTGGAATAGTTTACTCTGTACAGACCACGTTTCCAGCGCGGTGGAATAGTTTACTCTGTACAGACCACGTTTCCAGCGCGGTGGAATAGTTTACTCTGTACAGACCACGTTTCCAGCGCGGTGGAATAGTTTACTCTGTACAGACCACATTTCCAGCGCGGTGGAATAGTTTACTCTGTACAGACCACGTTTCCAGCGCGGTGGAATAGTTTACTCTGTACAGACCACGTTTCCAGCGCGGTGGAATAGTTTTACACCATACAGACCACGTTTCCAGCGCGGGTGGAATAGTTTACTCTGTACAGACCACGTTTCCAGCGCGGTGGAATAGTTTACTCTGTACAGACCACGTTTCCAGCGCGTGGAATAGTTTACTCTGTACAGACCACGTTTCCAGCACGGTGGAATAGTTTACTCTGTACAGACCACGTTTCCAGCGCGGGTGGAATAGTTTACTCTGTACAGACCACGTTTCCAGCGCGGTGGAATAGTTTACTCTGTACAGACCACGTTTCCAGCGCGGTGGAATAGTTTACACTGTACAGACCACGTTTCCAGCGCGGGTGGAATAGTTTACTCTGTACAGACCACGTTTCCAGCGCGGTGGAATAGTTTACTCTGTACAGACCACGTTTCCAGCGCGGTGGAATAGTTTTACTCTGTACAGACCACGTTTCCAGCGCGGTGGAATAGTTTACTCTGTACAGACCACGTTTCCAGCACGGGTGGAATAGTTTACTCTGTACAGACCACGTTTCCAGCACGGTGGAATAGTTTACTCTGTACAGACCACGTTTCCAGCACGGTGGAATAGTTTACTCTGTACAGACCACGTTTCCAGCGCGGTGGAATAGTTTACTCTGTACAGACCACGTTTCCAGCGCGGTGGAATAGTTTACTCTGTACAGACCACGTTTCCAGCGCGGTGGAATAGTTTACTCTGTACAGACCACGTTTCCAGCGCGGTGGAATAGTTTACTCTGTACAGACCACGTTTCCAGCGCGGTGGAATAGTTTACTCTGTACAGACCACGTTTCCAGCGCGGTGGAATAGTTTACACCTGTACAGACCACGTTTCCAGCGCGGTGGAATAGTTTACTCTGTACAGACCACGTTTCCAGCGCGGTGGAATAGTTTACTCTGTACAGACCACGTTTCCAGCACGGTGGAATAGTTTACTCTGTACAGACCACATTTCCAGCGCGGTGGAATAGTTTACTCTGTACAGACCACGTTTCCAGCACGGTGGAATAGTTTACTCTGTACAGACCACGTTTCCAGCACGGTGGAATAGTTTACTCTGTACAGACCACGTTTCCAGCGCGGTGGAATAGTTTACTCTGTACAGACCACGTTTCCAGCACGGTGGAATAGTTTACTCTGTACAGACCACGTTTCCAGCGCGGTGGAATAGTTTACTCTGTACAGACCACGTTTCCAGCGCGGTGGAATAGTTTACTCTGTACAGACCACGTTTCCAGCGCGGTGGAATAGTTTACTCTGTACAGACCACGTTTCCAGCGCGGTGGAATAGTTTACTCTGTACAGACCACGTTTCCAGCACGGTGGAATAGTTTACTCTGTACAGACCACGTTTCCAGCTCGGTGGAAATAGTTTAATCCTGTACAGACCACGTTTCCAGGCAGGTGGAATAGTTTACTCTGTACAGACCACGTTTCCAGCGGGTGGAATAGTTTACTCTGTACAGACCACGTTTCCAGCGCGGTGGAATAGTTTACTCTGTACAGACCACGTTTCCAGCGCGGTGGAATAGTTTACTCTGTACAGACCACGTTTCCCAGCACGGTGAATAGTTTACTCTGTACAGACCACGTTTCCAGCGCGGGTGGAATAGTTTACTCTGTACAGACCCACGTTTCCAGGCACGGTGGAATAGTTTACTCTGTACAGACCACGTTTCCAGCGCGGTGGAATAGTTTATCTGTACAGACCACGTTTCCAGCGCGGTGGATAGTTTACTCTGTACAGACCACGTTTCCAGCACGGTGGAATAGTTTACTCTGTACAGACCACGTTTCCAGCGCGGTGGAATAGTTTACTCTGTACAGACCACGTTTCCAGCACGGTGGAATAGTTTACTCTGTACAGACCACGTTTCCAGCGCGGTGGAATAGTTTACTCTGTACAGACCACGTTTCCAGCGCGGTGGAATAGTTTACTCTGTACAGACCACGTTTCCAGCGCGGTGGAATAGTTTACTCTGTACAGACCACGTTTCCAGCGCGGTGGAATAGTTTACTCTGTACAGACCACGTTTCCAGCGCGGTGGAATAGTTTACTCTGTACAGACCACGTTTCCAGCACGGTGGAATAGTTTACTCTGTACAGACCACGTTTCCAGCGCGGTGGAATAGTTTACACCATACAGACCACGTTTCCAGCACGGTGGAATAGTTTACTCTGTACAGACCACATTTCCAGCGCGGTGGAATAGTTTACTCTGTACAGACCACGTTTCCAGCGCGGTGGAATAGTTTACTCTGTACAGACCACGTTTCCAGCCGGTGGAATAGTTTACTCTGTACAGACCACGTTTCCAGCGCGGTGGAATAGTTTACTCTGTACAGACCACGTTTCCAGCTCGGTGGAATAGTTTACTCTGTACAGACCACGTTTCCAGCACGGTGGAATAGTTTACACCATACAGACCACGTTTCCAGCACGGTGGAATAGTTTATTCTGTACAGACCACGTTTCCAGCGCGGTGGAATAGTTTACTCTGTACAGACCACGTTTCCAGCGCGGTGGAATAGTTTACTCTGTACAGACCACGTTTCCAGCGCGGTGGAATAGTTTACTCTGTACAGACCACGTTTCCAGCGCGGTGGAATAGTTTACTCTGTACAGACCACGTTTCCAGCGCGGTGGAATAGTTTACTCTGTACAGACCACGTTTCCAGCGCGGTGGAATAGTTTACTCTGTACAGACCACGTTTCCAGCGCGGTGGAATAGTTTACTCTGTACAGACCACGTTTCCAGCGCGGTGGAATAGTTTACTCTGTACAGACCACGTTTCCAGCGCGGTGGAATAGTTTACTCTGTACAGACCACGTTTCCAGCACGGTGGAATAGTTTACTCTGTACAGACCACGTTTCCAGCGCGGTGGAATAGTTTACTCTGTACAGACCACGTTTCCAGCGCGGTGGAATAGTTTACTCTGTACAGACCACGTTTCCAGCACGGTGGAATAGTTTACTCTGTACAGACCACGTTTCCAGCACGGTGGAATAGTTTACTCTGTACAGACCACGTTTCCAGCGCGGTGGAATAGTTTACACCATACAGACCACGTTTCCAGCACGGTGGAATAGTTTACTCTGTACAGACCACATTTCCAGCGCGGTGGAATAGTTTACTCTGTACAGACCACGTTTCCAGCGCGGTGGAATAGTTTACTCTGTACAGACCACGTTTCCAGCGCGGTGGAATAGTTTACTCTGTACAGACCACGTTTCCAGCGCGGTGGAATAGTTTACTCTGTACAGACCACGTTTCCAGCGCGGTGGAATAGTTTACTCTGTACAGACCACGTTTCCAGCGCGGTGGAATAGTTTACTCTGTACAGACCACGTTTCCAGCACGGTGGAATAGTTTACTCTGTACAGACCACGTTTCCAGCGCGGTGGAATAGTTTACTCTGTACAGACCACGTTTCCAGCGCGGTGGAATAGTTTACTCTGTACAGACCACGATTTCCAGCGCGGTGGAATAGTTTACTCTGTACAGACCACGTTTCCAGCGCGGTGGAATAGTTTACTCTGTACAGACCACGTTTCCAGCACGGTGGAATAGTTTACTCTGTACAGACCACGTTTCCAGCACGGTGGAATAGTTTACTCTGTACAGACCACGTTTCCAGCGCGGTGGAATAGTTTACTCTGTACAGACCACGTTTCCAGCGCGGTGGAATAGTTTACTCTGTACAGACCACGTTTCCAGCGCGGTGGAATAGTTTACACCAGTACAGACCACGTTTCCAGCGCGGTGGAATAGTTTACTCTGTACAGACCACGTTTCCAGCGCGGTGGAAAGTTTACTCTGTACAGACCACGTTTCCAGCGCGGTGGAATAGTTTACTCTGTACAGACCACGTTTCCAGCAGCGTGGAATAGTTTACTCTGTACAGACCACGTTTCCAGCGCGGTGGAATAGTTTACTCTGTACAGACCACGTTTCCAGCACGGTGGAATAGTTTACTCTGTACAGACCACGTTTCCAGCACGGTGGAATAGTTTACTCTGTACAGACCACGTTTCCAGCACGGTGGAATAGTTTACTCTGTACAGACCACGTTTCCAGCGCGGTGGAATAGTTTACTCTGTACAGACCACATTTCCAGCGTGGTGGAATAGTTTACTCTGTACAGACCACGTTTCCAGCGCGGTGGAATAGTTTACTCTGTACAGACCACGTTTCCAGCGCGGTGGAATAGTTTACTCTGTACAGACCACGTTTCCAGCGCGGTGGAATAGTTTACTCTGTACAGACCACGTTTCCAGCGCGGTGGAATAGTTTACTCTGTACAGACCACGTTTCCAGCGCGGTGGAATAGTTTACTCTGTACAGACCACGTTTCCAGCGCGGTGGAATAGTTTACTCTGTACAGACCACGTTTCCAGCGCGGTGGAATAGTTTACTCTGTACAGACCACGTTTCCAGCGCGGTGGAATAGTTTACTCTGTACAGACCACGTTTCCAGCGCGGTGGAATAGTTTACTCTGTACAGACCACGTTTCCAGCGCGGTGGAATAGTTTACTCTGTACAGACCACGTTTCCAGCGCGGTGGAATAGTTTACTCTGTACAGACCACGTTTCCAGCGCGGTGGAATAGTTTACTCTGTACAGACCACGTTTCCAGCGCGGTGGAATAGTTTACACTGTACAGACCACGTTTCCAGCGCGGTGGAATAGTTTACTCTGTACAGACCACGTTTCCAGCGCGGTGGAATAGTTTACTCTGTACAGACCACGTTTCCAGCGCGGTGGAATAGTTTACTCTGTACAGACCACGTTTCCAGCGCGGTGGAATAGTTTACTCTGTACAGACCACGTTTCCAGCGCGGTGGAATAGTTTACTCTGTACAGACCACGTTTCCAGCGCGGTGGAATAGTTTACTCTGTACAGACCACGTTTCCAGCGCGGTGGAATAGTTTACTCTGTACAGACCACGTTTCCAGCACGGTGGAATAGTTTACACCATACAGACCACGTTTCCAGCGCGGTGGAATAGTTTACTCTGTACAGACCACGTTTCCAGCGCGGTGGAATAGTTTACTCTGTACATACCACGTTTCCAGCGCGGTGGAATAGTTTACTCTGTACAGACCACGTTTCCAGCGCGGTGGAATAGTTTACTCTGTACAGACCACGTTTCCAGCACGGTGGAATAGTTTACTCTGTACAGACCACGTTTCCAGCGCGGTGGAATAGTTTACTCTGTACAGACCACGTTTCCAGCGCGGTGGAATAGTTTACTCTGTACAGACCACGTTTCCAGCGCGGTGGAATAGTTTACTCTGTACAGACCACGTTTCCAGCGCGGTGGAATAGTTTACACCAGTACAGACCACGTTTCCAGCGCGGTGGAATAGTTTTACTCTGTACAGACCACGTTTCCAGCGCGGTGGAATAGTTTACTCTGTACAGACCACGTTTCCAGCGCGGTGGAATAGTTTACTCTGTACAGACCACGTTTCCAGCGCGGTGGAATAGTTTACTCTGTACAGACCACGTTTCCAGCGCGGTGGAATAGTTTACTCTGTACAGACCACGTTTCCAGCGCGGTGGAATAGTTTACTCTGTACAGACCACGTTTCCAGCAGCGGTGGAATAGTTTACTCTGTACAGACCACGTTTCCAGCGCGGTGGAATAGTTTACTCTGTACAGACCACGTTTCCAGCGCGGTGGAATAGTTTACTCTGTACAGACCACGTTTCCAGCGCGGTGGAATAGTTTACTCTGTACAGACCACGTTTCCAGCGCGGTGGAATAGTTTACTCTGTACAGACCACGTTTCCAGCGCGGTGGAATAGGTTTACTCTGTACAGACCACGTTTCCAGCGCGGTGGAATAGTTTACTCTGTACAGACCACTTTTCCAGCTCGGTGGAATAGTTTACTCTGTACAGACCACGTTTCCAGCGCGGTGGAATAGTTTACTCTGTACAGACCACGTTTCCAGCGCGGTGGAATAGTTTATTCTGTACAGACCACGTTTCCAGCGCGGTGGAATAGTTTACTCTGTACAGACCACGTTTCCAGCGCGGTGGAATAGTTTTACTCTGTACAGACCACGTTTCCAGCGCGGTGGAATAGTTTACTCTGTACAGACCACGTTTCCAGCGCGGTGGAATAGTTTACTCTGTACAGACCACGTTTCCAGCGAGGTGGAATAGTTTACTCTGTACAGACCACGTTTCCAGCGCGGTGGAATAGTTTACTCTGTACAGACCAACGTTTCCAGCTCGGTGGAATAGTTTACTCTGTACAGACCACGTTTCCAGCGCGGTGGAATAGTTTACTCTGTACAGACCACGTTTCCAGCGCGGTGGAATAGTTTACTCTGTACAGACCACGTTTCCAGCGCGGTGGAATAGTTTACTCTGTACAGACCACGTTTCCAGCTCGGTGGAATAGTTTACTCTGTACAGACCACGTTTCCAGCGCGGTGGAATAGTTTACTCTGTACAGACCACGTTTCCAGCGCGGTGGAATAGTTTACTCTGTACAGACCACGTTTCCAGCGCGGTGGAATAGTTTACTCTGTACAGACCACGTTTCCAGCACGGTGGAATAGTTTACTCTGTACAGACCACGTTTCCAGCACGGTGGAATAGTTTACACCATACAGACCACGTTTCCAGCGCGGTGGAATAGTTTACTCTGTACAGACCACGTTTCCAGCGCGGTGGAATAGTTTACTCTGTACAGACCACGTTTCCAGCACGGTGGGAATAGTTTACTCTGTACAGACCACGTTTCCAGCACGGTGGAATAGTTTACTCTGTACAGACCACGTTTCCAGCACGGTGGAATAGTTTACTGCGGTACAGAGACCACGTTCCCAGCGCGGTGGAATAGTTTACTCTGTACAGACCACGTTTCAGCGCGGTGGAATTAGTTTACTCTGTACAGACCAACGTTTCCAGCAGCGGTGGAATAGTTTACTCTGTACAGCACCACGTGTCCAGCGCGGTGGGAATAGTTTTACTCTGTACAGACCACGTTTCCAGCCGGTGGAATAGTTTACTCTGTACAGACCACGTTTCCAGCGCGGTGAATAGTTTACTCTGTACAGACCACGTTTCCAGCGCGGTGAATAGGTTTACTCTGTACAGACCACGTTTCCAGCGCGGTGGAATAGTTTTTACACCTGTACAGACCACGTTCCAGCGCGGTGGAATAGTTTACTCTGTACAGACCACGTTTCCAGCACGGTGGAATAGTTTACTCTGTACAGACCACGTTTCCAGCGCGGTGGAATAGTTTACTCTGTACAGACCACGTTTCCAGCGCGGTGGAATAGTTTACTCTGTACAGACCACGTTTCCAGCGCGGTGGAATAGTTTACTCAGTACAGACCACGTTTCCAGCGCGGAGGAATAGTTTACTCTGTACAGACCACGTTTCCAGCGCGGTGGAATAGTTTACTCTGTACAGACCACGTTTCCAGCGCGGTGGAATAGTTTACTCTGTACAGACCACGTTTCCAGCGCGGTGGAATAGTTTACTCTGTACAGACCACGTTTCCAGCCGGGTGGAATAGTTTACTCTGTACAGACCACGTTTCCAGCGCTGGTGGAATAGTTTACTCTGTACAGACCACGTTTCCAGCTCGGTGGAATAGTTTACTCTGTACAGACCACGTTTCCAGCGCGGTGGAATAGTTTACTCTGTACAGACCACGTTTCCAGCGCGGTGGAATAGTTTACTCTGTACAGACCACGTTTCCAGCGCGGTGGAATAGTTTACTCTGTACAGACCACGTTTCCAGCGCGGTGGAATAGTTTACTCTGTACAGACCACGTTTCCAGCGCGGTGGAATAGTTTACTCTGTACAGACCACGTTTCCAGCGCGGTGGAATAGTTTACTCTGTACAGACCACGTTTCCAGCGCGGTGGAATAGTTTACTCTGTACAGACCACGTTTCCAGCGCGGTGGAATAGTTTACTCTGTACAGACCACGTTTCCAGCGCGGTGGAATAGTTTACTCTGTACAGACCACGTTTCCAGCGCGGTGGAATAGTTTACTCTGTACAGACCACGTTTCCAGCGCGGTGGAATAGTTTACTCTTACAGACCACGTTTCCAGCGCGGTGGAATAGTTTACTCTGTACAGACCACGTTTCCAGCGCGGTGGAATAGTTTACTCTGTACAGACCACGTTTCCAGCGCGGTGGAATAGTTTACTCTGTACAGACCACGTTTCCAGCGCGGTGGAATAGTTTATTCTGTACAGACCACGTTTCCAGCGCGGTGGAATAGTTTACTCTGTACAGACCACGTTTCCAGCGCGGTGGAATAGTTTACTCTGTACAGACCACGTTTCCAGCGCGGTGGAATAGTTTATTCTGTACAGACCACGTTTCCAGCGCGGTGGAATAGTTTACTCTGTACAGACCACGTTTCCAGCGCGGTGGAATAGTTTACTCTGTACAGACCACATTTCCAGCGTGGTGGAATAGTTTACTCTGTACAGACCACATTTCCAGCGTGGTGGAATAGTTTACTCTGTACAGACCACGTTTCCAGCACGGTGGAATAGCTTACTCTGTACAGACCACGTTTCCAGCGCGGTGGAATAGTTTACTCTGTACAGACCACGTTTCCAGCGCGGTGGAATAGTTTACTCTGTACAGACCACGTTTCCAGCGCGGTGGAATAGTTTACTCTGTACAGACCACGTTTCCAGCGCGGTGGAATAGTTTACTCTGTACAGACCACGTTTCCAGCGCGGTGGAATAGTTTACTCTGTACAGACCACGTTTCCAGCGCGGTGGAATAGTTTACTCTGTACAGACCACGTTTCCAGCGCGGTGGAATAGTTTACTCTGTACAGACCACGTTTCCAGCACGGTGGAATAGTTTACTCTGAACAGACCACGTTTCCAGCACGGTGGAATAGTTTACACCATACAGACCACGTTTCCAGCACGGTGGAATAGTTTACTCTGTACAGACCACATTTCCAGCGCGGTGGAATAGTTTACTCTGTACAGACCACGTTTCCAGCGCGGTGGAATAGTTTACTCTGTACAGACCACGTTTCCAGCGCGGCGGAATAGCTTACTCTGTACAGACCACGTTTCCAGCGCGGTGGAATAGTTTACTCTGTACAGACCACGTTTCCAGCTCGGTGGAATAGTTTACTCTGTACAGACCACGTTTCCAACACGGTGGAATAGTTTACACCATACAGACCACGTTTCCAGCACGGTGGAATAGTTTATTCTGTACAGACCACGTTTCCAGCGCGGTGGAATAGTTTACTCTGTACAGACCACATTTCCAGCGCGGTGGAATAGTTTACTCTGTACAGACCACGTTTCCAGCGCGGTGGAATAGTTTACTCTGTACAGACCACGTTTCCAGCGCGGTGGAATAGTTTACTCTGTACAGACCACGTTTCCAGCGCGGTGGAATAGTTTACTCTGTACAGACCACATTTCCAGCGAGGTGGAATAGTTTACTCTGTACAGACCACGTTTCCAGCGCGGTGGAATAGTTTACTCTGTACAGACCACGTTTCCAGCGCGGTGGAATAGTTTACTCTGTACAGACCACGTTTCCAGCACGGTGGAATAGTTTACTCTGTACAGACCACGTTTCCAGCACGGTGGAATAGTTTACTCTGTACAGACCACGTTTCCAGCACGGTGGAATAGTTTACTCTGTACAGACAACGTTTCCAGCGCGGTGGAATAGTTTACACCATACAGACCACGTTTCCAGCACGGTGGAATAGTTTACTCTGTACAGACCACATTTCCAGCGCGGTGGAATAGTTTACTCTGTACAGACCACGTTTCCAGCGCGGTGGAATAGTTTACTCTGTACAGACCACGTTTCCAGCGCGGTGGAATAGTTTACTCTGTACAGACCACGTTTCCAGCTCAGTGGAATAGTTTATTCTGTACAGACCACGTTTCCAGCGCGGTGGAATAGTTTACTCTGTACAGACCACGTTTCTAGCACGGTGGAATAGTTTACTCTGTACAGACCACGTTTCCAGCACGGTGGAATAGTTTACTCTGTACAGACCACGTTTCCAGCGCGGTGGAATAGTTTACTCTGTACAGACCACGTTTCCAGCGCGGTGGAATAGTTTACTCTGTACAGACCACATTTCCAGCGCAGTGGAATAGTTTACTCTGTACAGACCACGTTTCCAGCGCGGTGGAATAGTTTACTCTGTACAGACCACGTTTCCAGCACGGTGGAATAGTTTACTCTGTACAGACCACATTTCCAGCGCGGTGGAATAGTTTACTCTGTACAGACCACGTTTCCAGCGCGGTGGAATAGTTTACTCTGTACAGACCACGTTTCCAGCGCGGTGGAATAGTTTACACCATACAGACCACGTTTCCAGCGCGGTGGAATAGTTTACTCTGTACAGACCACGTTTCCAGCGCCGTGGAAAACTTTACTCTGTACAGACCACATTTCCAGCACGGTGGAATAGTTTACTCTGTACAGACCACGTTTCCAGCACAGTGGAATAGTTTACTCTGTACAGACCACGTTTCCAGCACAGTGGAATAGTTTACTCTGTACAGACCACGTTTCCAGCACGGTGGAATAGTTTACTCTGTACAGACCACGTTTCCAGCACGGTGGAATAGTTTACGCTGTACAGACCACGTTTCCAGCGCGGTGGAATAGTTTACTCTGTACAAACCACGTTTCCAGCGCGGTGGAATAGTTTACTCTGTACAGACCACGTTTCCAGCGCGGTGGAATAGTTTACTCTGTACAGACCACGTTTCCAGCGCGGTGGAATAGTTTACTCTGTACAGACCACGTTTCCAGCACGGTGGAATAGTTTACACCATACAGACCACGTTTCCAGCGCGGTGGAATAGTTTACTCTGTACAGACCACGTTTCCAGCGCAGTGGAATAGTTTACTCTGTACAGACCACGTTTCCAGCACGGTGGAATAGTTTACTCTGTACAGACCACGTTTCCAGCGCGGTGGAATAGTTTACACCATACAGACCACGTTTCCAGCATGGTGGAATAGTTTACTCTGTACAGACCACGTTTCCAGCACGGTGGAATAGTTTACTCTGTACAGACCACGTTTCCAGTGCGGTGGAATAGTTTACTCTGTACAGACCACGTTTCCAGTGCGGTGGAATAGTTTACTCTCTACAGACCACGTTTCCAGCGGGGTGGAATAGTTTACTCTGTACAGACCACGTTTCCAGCGCGGTGGAATAGTTTACTTGTACAGACCACGTTTCCAGCACGGTGGAATAGTTTACTCTGTGCAGACCACGTTTCCAGCACGGTGTAATAGTTTACACCATACAGACCACGTTTCCAGCACGGTGGAATAGTTTACTCTGTACAGACCACATTTCCAGCGCGGTGGAATAGTTTACTCTGTACAGACCACGTTTCCAGCGCGGTGGAATAGTTTACTCTGTACAGACCACGTTTCCAGCGCGGTGGAATAGCTTACTCTGTACAGACCACGTTTCCAGCGCGGTGGAATAGTTTACTCTGTACAGACCACATTTCCAGCTCGGTGGAATAGTTTACTCTGTACAGACCACGTTTCCAACACGGTGGAATAGTTTACACCATACAGACCACGTTTCCAGCACGGTGGAATAGTTTATTCTGTACAGACCACGTTTCCAGCGCGGTGGAATAGTTTACTCTGTACAGACCACATTTCCAGCGCGGTGGAATAGTTTACTCTGTACAGACCACGTTTCCAGCGCGGTGGAATAGTTTACTCTGTACAGACCACGTTTCCAGCGCGGTGGAATAGTTTACTCTGTACAGACCACGTTTCCAGCGCGGTGGAATAGTTTACTCTGTACAGACCACATTTCCAGCGCGGTGGAATAGTTTACTCTGTACAGACCACGTTTCCAGCACGGTGGAATAGTTTACTCTGTACAGACCACGTTTCCAGCGCGGTGTAATATTTTACACCATACAGACCACGTTTCCAGCGCGGTGGAATAGTTTACTCTGTACAGACCACGTTTCCAGCGCCGTGGAATAGTTTACTCTGTACAGACCACATTTCCAGCACGGTGGAATAGTTTACTCTGTACAGACCACGTTTCCAGCGCGGTGGAATAGTTTACTCTGTACAGACCACGTTTCCAGCGCGGTGGAATAGTTTACTCTGTACAGACCACGTTTCCAGCGCGGTGGAATAGTTTACTCTGTACAGACCACGTTTCCAGCACCGTGGAATAGTTTACACCATACAGACCACGTTTCCAGCGCGGTGGAATAGTTTACACCATACAGACCACGTTTCCAGCGTGGTGGAATAGTTTACTCTGTACAGACCACGTTTCCAGCACAGTGGAATAGTTTACTCTGTACAGACCACGTTTACAGCACAGTAGAATAGTTTACTCTGTACAGACCACGTTTCCAGCACGGTGGAATAGTTTACTCTGTACAGACCACGTTTCCAGCACGGTGGAATAGTTTACTCTGTACAGACCACGTTTCCAGCGCGGTGGAATAGTTTACTCTGTACAAACCACGTTTCCAGCGCGGTGGAATAGTTTACTCTGTACAGACCACATTTCCAGCGCGGTGGAATAGTTTACTCTGTACAGACCACGTTTCCAGCGCGGTGGAATAGTTTACTCTGTACAGACCACGTTTCCAGCGCGGTGGAATAGTTTACTCTGTACAGACCACGTTTCCAGCGCGGTGGAATAGTTTACTCTGTACAGACCACGTTTCCAGCACGGTGGAATAGTTTACACCATACAGACCACGTTTCCAGCAAGGTGGAATAGTTTACTCTGTACAGACCACGTTTCCAGCGCGGTGGAATAGTTTACTCTGTACAGACCACGTTTCCAGCGCGGTGGAATAGTTTACTCTGTACAGACCACGTTTCCAGCGCGGTGGAATAGTTTACTCTGTACAGACCACGTTTCCAGCGCGGTGGAATAGTTTACTCTGTACAGACCACGTTTCCAGCGCGGTGGAATAGTTTACTCTGTACAGACCACGTTTCCAGCGCGGTGGAATAGTTTATTCTGTACAGACCACGTTTCCAGCGCGGTGGAATAGTTTACTCTGTACAGACCACGTTTCCAGCGCGGTGGAATAGTTTACTCTGTACAGACCACATTTCCAGCGTGGTGGAATAGTTTACTCTGTACAGACCACATTTCCAGCGTGGTGGAATAGTTTACTCTGTACAGACCACGTTTCCAGCACGGTGGAATAGTTTACTCTGTACAGACCACGTTTCCAGCGCGGTGGAATAGTTTACTCTGTACAGACCACGTTTCCAGCGCGGTGGAATAGTTTACTCTGTACAGACCACGTTTCCAGCGCGGTGGAATAGTTTACTCTGTACAGACCACGTTTCCAGCGCGGTGGAATAGTTTACTCTGTACAGACCACGTTTCCAGCGCGGTGGAATAGTTTACTCTGTACAGACCACGTTTCCAGCGCGGTGGAATAGTTTACTCTGTACAGACCACGTTTCCAGCGCGGTGGAATAGTTTACTCTGTACAGACCACGTTTCCAGCGCGGTGGAATAGTTTACTCTGTACAGACCACGTTTCCAGCGCGGTGGAATAGTTTACTCTGTACAGACCACGTTTCCAGCGCGGTGGAATAGTTTACTCTGTACAGACCACGTTTCCAGCGCGGTGGAATAGTTTACACCATACAGACCACGTTTCCAGCGCGGTGGAATAGTTTACTCTGTACAGACCACGTTTCCAGCGCGGTGGAATAGTTTACTCTGTACAGACCACGTTTCCAGCGCGGTGGAATAGTTTACTCTGTACAGACCACGTTTCCAGCACGGTGGAATAGTTTACACCATACAGACCACGTTTCCAGCGCGGTGGAATAGTTTACTCTGTACAGACCACGTTTCCAGCGCGGTGGAATAGTTTACTCTGTACAGACCACGTTTCCAGCGCGGTGGAATAGTTTACTCTGTACAGACCACGTTTCCAGCACGGTGGAATAGTTTACACCATACAGACCACGTTTCCAGCGCGGTGGAATAGTTTACTCTGTACAGACCACGTTTCCAGCGCGGTGGAATAGTTTACTCTGTACAGACCACGTTTCCAGCGCGGTGGACTAGTTTACTCTGTACAGACCACGTTTCCAGCACGGTGGAATAGTTTACACCATACAGACCACGTTTCCAGCGCGGTGGAATAGTTTACTCTGTACAGACCACGTTTCCAGCGCAGTGGAATAGTTTACTCTGTACAGACCACGTTTCCAGCACGGTGGAATAGTTTACTCTGTACAGACCACGTTTCCAGCGCGGTGGAATAGTTTACACCATACAGACCACGTTTCCAGCATGGTGGAATAGTTTACTCTGTACAGACCACGTTTCCAGCACGGTGGAATAGTTTACTCTGTACAGACCACGTTTCCAGTGCGGTGGAATAGTTTACTCTGTACAGACCACGTTTCCAGCGCGGTGGAATAGTTTACTCTGTACAGACCACGTTTCCAGCGGGGTGGAATAGTTTACTCTGTACAGACCACGTTTCCAGCGCGGTGGAATAGTTTACTTGTACAGACCACGTTTCCAGCACGGTGGAATAGTTTACTCTGTGCAGACCACGTTTCCAGCACGGTGTAATAGTTTACACCATACAGACCACGTTTCCAGCACGGTGGAATAGTTTACTCTGTACAGACCACATTTCCAGCGCGGTGGAATAGTTTACTCTGTACAGACCACGTTTCCAGCGCGGTGGAATAGTTTACTCTGTACAGACCACGTTTCCAGCGCGGTGGAATAGCTTACTCTGTACAGA
This sequence comes from Carcharodon carcharias, assembly GCF_017639515.1. Taxonomy (NCBI): domain Eukaryota; kingdom Metazoa; phylum Chordata; class Chondrichthyes; order Lamniformes; family Lamnidae; genus Carcharodon; species Carcharodon carcharias. The sequence continues at coordinate 3,364,013 of NC_054488.1, read as the reverse complement.
CCACGTTTCCAGCGCGGTGGAATAGTTTACTCTGTACAGACCACATTTCCAGCTCGGTGGAATAGTTTACTCTGTACAGACCACGTTTCCAACACGGTGGAATAGTTTACACCATACAGACCACGTTTCCAGCACGGTGGAATAGTTTATTCTGTACAGACCACGTTTCCAGCGCGGTGGAATAGTTTACTCTGTACAGACCACATTTCCAGCGCGGTGGAATAGTTTACTCTGTACAGACCACGTTTCCAGCGCGGTGGAATAGTTTACTCTGTACAGACCACGTTTCCAGCGCGGTGGAATAGTTTACTCTGTACAGACCACGTTTCCAGCGCGGTGGAATAGTTTACTCTGTACAGACCACATTTCCAGCGCGGTGGAATAGTTTACTCTGTACAGACCACGTTTCCAGCACGGTGGAATAGTTTACTCTGTACAGACCACGTTTCCAGCGCGGTGGAATATTTTACACCATACAGACCACGTTTCCAGCGCGGTGGAATAGTTTACTCTGTACAGACCACGTTTCCAGCGCCGTGGAATAGTTTACTCTGTACAGACCACATTTCCAGCACGGTGGAATAGTTTACTCTGTACAGACCACGTTTCCAGCGCGGTGGAATAGTTTACTCTGTACAGACCACGTTTCCAGCGCGGTGGAATAGTTTACTCTGTACAGACCACGTTTCCAGCGCGGTGGAATAGTTTACTCTGTACAGACCACGTTTCCAGCACCGTGGAATAGTTTACACCATACAGACCACGTTTCCAGCGCGGTGGAATAGTTTACACCATACAGACCACGTTTCCAGCGTGGTGGAATAGTTTACTCTGTACAGACCACGTTTCCAGCACAGTGGAATAGTTTACTCTGTACAGACCACGTTTACAGCACAGTGGAATAGTTTACTCTGTACAGACCACGTTTCCAGCACGGTGGAATAGTTTACTCTGTACAGACCACGTTTCCAGCACGGTGGAATAGTTTACTCTGTACAGACCACGTTTCCAGCGCGGTGGAATAGTTTACTCTGTACAAACCACGTTTCCAGCGCGGTGGAATAGTTTACTCTGTACAGACCACATTTCCAGCGCGGTGGAATAGTTTACTCTGTACAGACCACGTTTCCAGCGCGGTGGAATAGTTTACTCTGTACAGACCACGTTTCCAGCGCGGTGGAATAGTTTACTCTGTACAGACCACGTTTCCAGCGTGGTGGAATAGTTTACTCTGTACAGACCACGTTTCCAGCACGGTGGAATAGTTTACACCATACAGACCACGTTTCCAGCAAGGTGGAATAGTTTACTCTGTACAGACCACGTTTCCAGCGCGGTGGAATAGTTTACTCTGTACAGACCACGTTTCCAGCGCGGTGGAATAGTTTACTCTGTACAGACCACGTTTCCAGCGCGGTGGAATAGTTTACTCTGTACAGACCACGTTTCCAGCGCGGTGGAATAGTTTACTCTGTACAGACCACGTTTCCAGCGCGGTGGAATAGTTTACTCTGTACAGACCACGTTTCCAGCGCGGTGGAATAGTTTATTCTGTACAGACCACGTTTCCAGCGCGGTGGAATAGTTTACTCTGTACAGACCACGTTTCCAGCGCGGTGGAATAGTTTACTCTGTACAGACCACATTTCCAGCGTGGTGGAATAGTTTACTCTGTACAGACCACATTTCCAGCGTGGTGGAATAGTTTACTCTGTACAGACCACGTTTCCAGCACGGTGGAATAGTTTACTCTGTACAGACCACGTTTCCAGCGCGGTGGAATAGTTTACTCTGTACAGACCACGTTTCCAGCGCGGTGGAATAGTTTACTCTGTACAGACCACGTTTCCAGCGCGGTGGAATAGTTTACTCTGTACAGACCACGTTTCCAGCGCGGTGGAATAGTTTACTCTGTACAGACCACGTTTCCAGCGCGGTGGAATAGTTTACTCTGTACAGACCACGTTTCCAGCGCGGTGGAATAGTTTACTCTGTACAGACCACGTTTCCAGCGCGGTGGAATAGTTTACTCTGTACAGACCACGTTTCCAGCGCGGTGGAATAGTTTACTCTGTACAGACCACGTTTCCAGCGCGGTGGAATAGTTTACTCTGTACAGACCACGTTTCCAGCGCGGTGGAATAGTTTACTCTGTACAGACCACGTTTCCAGCGCGGTGGAATAGTTTACTCTGTACAGACCACGTTTCCAGCGCGGTGGAATAGTTTACTCTGTACAGACCACGTTTCCAGCGCGGTGGAATAGTTTACTCTGTACAGACCACGTTTCCAGCGCGGTGGAATAGTTTACTCTGTACAGACCACGTTTCCAGCGCGGTGGAATAGTTTACTCTGTACAGACCACGTTTCCAGCGCGGTGGAATAGTTTACTCTGTACAGACCACGTTTCCAGCGCGGTGGAATAGTTTACTCTGTACAGACCACGTTTCCAGCGCGGTGGAATAGTTTACTCTGTACAGACCACGTTTCCAGCGCGGTGGAATAGTTTACTCTGTACAGACCACGTTTCCAGCGCGGTGGAATAGTTTACTCTGTACAGACCACGTTTCCAGCGCGGTGGAATAGTTTACTCTGTACAGACCACGTTTCCAGCGCGGTGGAATAGTTTACTCTGTACAGACCACATTTCCAGCGTGGTGGAATAGTTTACTCTGTACAGACCACGTTTCCAGCGCGGTGGAATAGTTTACTCTGTACAGACCACGTTTCCAGCGCGGTGGAATAGTTTACTCTGTACAGACCACGTTTCCAGCGCGGTGGAATAGTTTACTCTGTACAGACCACGTTTCCAGCGCGGTGGAATAGTTTACTCTGTACAGACCACGTTTCCAGCGCGGTGGAATAGTTTACTCTGTACAGACCACGTTTCCAGCGCGGTGGAATAGTTTACTCTGTACAGACCACGTTTCCAGCGCGGTGGAATAGTTTACTCTGTACAGACCACGTTTCCAGCGCGGTGGAATAGTTTACTCTGTACAGACCACGTTTCCAGCGCGGTGGAATAGTTTACTCTGTACAGACCACGTTTCCAGCGCGGTGGAATAGTTTACTCTGTACAGACCACGTTTCCAGCGCGGTGGAATAGTTTACTCTGTACAGACCACGTTTCCAGCGCGGTGGAATAGTTTACTCTGTACAGACCACGTTTCCAGCGCGGTGGAATAGTTTACTCTGTACAGACCACGTTTCCAGCGCGGTGGAATAGTTTACACCGTACAGACCACGTTTCCAGCACGGTGGAATAGTTTACTCCTACCTAATGTGAGGGGTTCTGGGAATCTAGGGTAGCTTTGCCACTGCATCCTAAAAGGAAGTTCCCCATCAGCGTCAAAGAAATATAGAAGTAAGTTTCAAACATTCTTAATAAAGGACAGGCTAAATCTTTTCCAGCTCTCTTTTAAAAGGCAGCGGTTTCTGATTCAATGTTTTAGCTTTGAATGAAATGAAATTCAGTTGTAACCCCAGAGTGTAAACCGCTGTGGAAGTATTCCAATGCCTACCCATTATTTCAAACCTTATGTGTTATACCAGAAACCACAAGTTTGATAATAGGTTTTCTCTGCCATCTAAACATCCTGAAAGCTAACCTTTTTTTAAACTGAATGTAACTTCAAAGCCAAATCTTTTTTCAGGTTAAATAGATAAAGTCTCAATGTTACGTTCATCCACTCAATTAATGCTGTGCAAGTTAGATATAACCAGGGTCAAAAGGGACCACTGCCAAGTTAACCAGTGAGTCAATCCTCAACACCCAGTGTTGAACCATGGATCAGAAAATCAGTTCATCTTTCTGAAGTCGGTCTACAACAGAGAGTGCCTGAAATGGGCTTTGAAACAGTGGTCTTGCTTTCCTGTCATTGAAAAAGAGACTAGCAGTTTACAGGCAGAGGCCTGAATACATACATCCAGACAAGTTTTAGTGCCTATTAGTTCAAGGCTGCTAATTTAAGTGAGATTGAGCCATTGCAGGGAGGGCACTGGTACAATAAACATGAATAGATGTCTCAATGAAAACTGTATGTAAAAACAAAGGGCCAGGTTTTCGTGGAGGCAATGGGAAGGTTGAGTTGGGGAACTTCTAGGTTTGGCAAACCACCTCCACAATGTTTTCAGTCTGTGGAGAGAGGGGCAGGATGGAGTTGGGCCCGCCACTTCCAGAGCCAGGCCTGAGGTAGATGAGGCAGACGGATGGCCACGTTGACAGGGTGGAACTACTGGGACATTGGCCCCCTTTTAATGAAGAATGTCAGGCCATCCCCAGCCCACCTCCTCCATTCGCCCAGTATCCACAACGGGCAGAGCTCAGGATGTTTTTGAAATGGACATTAAAAAATACTAAATCTAATTTTATTCAAACACACCATACTGAAAAAACACTCCAAAAAAAAACTATTCTGAAAAAAATTAAATCTCAAGTGGTCAATTTGTTATGAAAAACAAACATCTATTTTACTAACCAAAAAGGCAGCTGGTCCTTTCATAACCTCTGAAAACTATTAAAATGTCTATTCAGCCTTCTGCTGAGATAAGTGGTTCTGGACCTTTTCAAACTCAGCTAAGCATTCATAATGGGCTCAGCTGTTATAAAGCATTCCAGCTCTGACCCTGGAGCCTATTGAAAGTGCAAAAACAGATGGCTAAGTTTTTCTAAGCTACACCAGGCAACCTGTCAATAAATGCACTCCGGCAGCATCTGTCTGCCTTTTTTTCTCTAACTGACAGCTAAAGTCTTTCTCACTTTTGTAGCACTCTGGGCATTTAATTCAATTCACATCATTACATTAGAGTTCCCAAGCAGTGTTTTCTTCAGTTTGAATGCATAAAAGCATTTTTCCCAGTGGGAAAAAGGACTCTAATGCATCTCAAAACTTATGCAATGCCAGTGAAAGTAATGGTCAACTTATCCTTGCAGGACATAGCCCTGTAATCAATCACTGCAGTAAAAACACATCCACCTTACAATACAGCATCTAACTGTTGAAACTGAAATTTTTGTTTTTTTGTATTTCAGAGCTTGTCAGTGAAAGGATTCCAGCAGCACGTGATTTTTATTTGATTCCCCACTTGAGACTGACATTTTCCCATGGCTCATGCCTCAAAGAGGCCGTGAACCACGTCGGCTTACAGAAGGGGCCAACTCCACTAAAATTGCAGGGGGGTTTGAACTGTCCACATTCTTGCAATGGAGCCAACAAGGGTTGAGTGCTGTGTGTGGGCTGACTACCTCCACCCTTATCCCATTGTCAGTAAAAATTGCCAGAAACCAAAAAGGGTGGCAATCCCAGAGACCGGTCTCACCCACCATTTTTAAGCTGCTCCTGAGTCATCCTGACTTGGTGAAAATCCCCCCAGAACATCCCATACACACAACTGGTTTATTGTTAATAGTTGCCAGGGCACTATTGCTTAACTGAATGCAAAGGAGTTTCCTAGATCACAAGGGACTCACATACAAGAGTAACTTGTGATGCAGGTTCCAAGACATCTATGATAGGCCTGTATAAGCACAATAGCCAGCTAGTTTCTGATCTGGCCCCGAGGCTGTATTAGTGAGCCTTCTCTTTGCCGTATCTCAGTCCTCATGAAGACAGCATTCTCAGTAGGGCTTTTTAATGAATGCTTGTGATTGTTTATGGATGACTGGCTTCTTCTTGAGAGGACGTTCAGAATCAATTGCCCAGTGGCGTAGATCACAACAGACAGGAATGGTAGGTCAGTGAACCAATTAGCTTTTTTTTTAAAAAAACAAAAACCTGGAAAGTTTCATGGTTATTTTTTTGATGGGATTATCCCACAGATTGCCAAATTGAAATCAATTTCACACCTTATGATATGGGATTTGGACTTTTGGCCTGCAGTTGCTAGTCCAGTACGTTACTGTATAAAGGGGTCAGGTTAGAATACAACAGGACAGGATTATCTGCAGCTAAAAAATACAGAAAAATAATCCACTCAATGCCTTTTAATTAGTACATTATTGCACAATTTTTTCTCAAACGTATACATGAATATCTGTGCTACCCAATATGGCATCTAATACTACAATATAATGAACCAGATATCTGTAGGCCAAAAACCAAGGAGATTAGCTTGCAACAAAAACACTGATGTCTTCCTTCAAGCTGAATTGCATTAATACAATAATTAATAATAATAAATATTAATACAATACTCAGCTGGAACTCACTGCCTGAAAGGGTGCTTGAGTCAGGAACTCTTGTAACATTGAAGTGGTATTTAGATATTCACTTGTGTTGCCATAGCCTCCAGGGCTATGGGCCAAGTGCTAGAAAATGGGATTAGTGCAGTCAGATCTTTGTTGACTGACATGGACACGATGGGCCGAATGGCCTCCTTCTATACTGTAAAAATCTATGAGTCCACGAAATCTTTAATAAGTCAATTTGTTACATTTAAAATAGAACTGAACTACTTTATAAAAACATTTTGTTCATGTGTGCATATATTTGACCAGGGGTGGGGTGACTAGACTTAAAGAAAAAAACCTTTCTTCTTATAATTATACTGCTGCTAGAACTTAGTTGTCATACCCTTAAATATATCTTATAACATTTTATTCTGTGCACAATATAACCGCTAAACCTCGATGGATAAATTCAGTTGAACATTAGCTAAATTTTTGTACAAGTGATATGAAAAGTCAACAAGCGATATAAAATGGTTAATTCAATTAATGTAAAACTTTATTGGAAATAAACTGTGGATAGCTTCAAGGAAACTTCCTTTGCCCAGTGAAAGACTAAATATACCCTATCCAGTAAAGAGCTGTAAAAATAGACTGCATATATTGACCCTTTTAAGTTGTCATTGTAAGGTAAGTGACCAGAGAGCCATAGCAGTAGGTGGCATAACCTTTCAGTCTAAGAGTGGTGAAAGACAAAGGGCATGAGTTAACAGTATCAAAGAAGTGATAGATGGAAGCTCCTGCAAACAACAGGTACAAATCATATGGGCCATCAGGGTTCTGAAATACACGCCAGCTAAAGGTATAGCCTTGGGAGAACAATGAGACAATTATCAACCAATCGAGTTGTTAGGAAAGGAATTTTACCTAACATGGGACAAAGAGAGTCAGAAAAGACCATAAAGTAAGAACTTTGAGACCCCAACACATGCATCAAGAGGAGAAGAAAGAAGATAGACTTCAATCAAGAGACAAGCCCAAAGTTTGTCACTCCTGCAGAAAATCTGGTCACGTGGAGGTCAACTGCAGAACCATCATCTATAAAAATTGCAAGTAGAAAGGGCACCACACAAAGGACTGCAAGCAGGCTAAGTGCTGCAACCTGTGCGGCAGGGCAGGCCACCTCTACAAGGCCTGCCCTAATTATGCACAGGCAAACCATGGAGAGGCAAACAGATGAAACAGCAAGTGTGACTATCACCTAGGAGACTTGCAAACCTCCACCCAACAAGGCCCTCAGAGAGCAAAATGGGACAAGGGAGGACAGAGAGAGGGACAAGAGGAAGGAAAAGATTGAGGCAGCAGGCAGCCAAAGAACAGCACCATCCCCTGAATCTCCCACTCCTCAGGAGAGGGAATCAATGGAGGAGCCACCAGTAGAGGATCAACAGGAAAAGTGACAGCTGGAGAAGATGACCAAAAAGAAGGGGCCAAGGAACAGCCATGCCACTTTCCCAGGTGAATGGCAAGAGGCAACTCACAACTGACATGGACGGCAAGGGCTGCTGCTCTTCAGACAAAAGTAGGGCAAGGGCAGAACCTACAGAAGCAGCAAAGCTCTAGGGAGCTCCAGAACATTGGAGACAATGAAGAGGCCAGCAGCCCAACTGCGAGTTCAGTTTGAAGAGGCCAGGGCACCCCAGCTCCAGGATGCTGGGAGCAGTGGAGTGTTCAGCGCACCCTAGCTCCGGGAGGCCGGGAGCAGCAATGCCAGAGGGAGAATGGATCGGAGAGATATCTCCGACAGAGAACAATCCAAACCTCACTCCGTGCACGAACCCCACCAATGTCACCTGAGTGAAACATTTCCAATGGGGCAGTTCAGGACTGTTTCCTCAGCCCACCAAATGTGAAACAATATATGAACACTATGGGTACACAGGAGCAGATGAAAGTACAGGAACTGTCAAAGGCAACAGGTCTGGTAAACGATAAAATACTTTTAAATAGGGATAAAGACTGTGTCCATTAACGTACAGAGCATTAAAATCTACTAAGCAATGTTTTGCAACCTTGGATTACCTTGCCAAGGTCAAAGCTGACCTGCTGTTTCTGCAGGAGTGTGCGATACCGCACCTCAGCTCCTACAGTCAATGGTCACGATGGTGGTCCCATGGGCCATCGATCTGGTCGGGAGGAAACAGCTCACGTTCCTCTGGCCTGGGTATTCCGCTGTTGAAGATGGGGGGCTTCACCATCTTAGAGGTTGAGGTGGTGATAGGCTTCCTGTTTGTGTCTAAACATTCACCGTCAGATCCACTGATGCCAAGCCGGTGTTCTTCTCTAACCACTGCCTCCTACTGGCCAGCTGTCACTTACAGGAAGATCAGAGGTTTGGCAGGGGACACAGAAGCTGAACATGAAACTGTTGACGCCAGAGAACATTGCGGAACTCAAGAAGTATTACGAAGGTTGGAGAGCCATAAAACCCCTCCGAGACCCTGATGCACTGGTGGGTGGAAAGCGATCAAGGAAAACAAAGTTTTTCATCCTCATAAAGGTGTACAGAAGGCTAGAAAAGAAGAGAGCGAAATGTCCTGATTCCAGAAAAACATGCAGAATCTGCTCTCGATGGGGGCCAATGTCAAGGAGGACCTCCCAGAGGGGAAGGGCTACCAAGCCTCGCTCTAATGTCACAGAGGCCTCCCCAGATCAGCTTCCAGTCCAGAGTCCGCTCCGTGGAGCAGGATGAGACATGCTCACGTTTCTCCTTCCAGGAGGTACACGGAGTTCTGATCAACAGCCTGAAGGAAGATGACAGCTCAGTAACATCATCGCAGGCCAACATTCCGAGGATCAGCAAATCCTTTTATGCCGGATTGTATGCCATGAAGCCCACAGACAGCACGGCCTCCCAGTCCTTCCTGTCCTCTTGAGGTCTTAGATGACATTACACAGGAGAGTCTGGACAAACCGCCAACTCTGGATGAGCTGACTAAGGCCCTCGAGTCCTTCGAGAAAAGCAAAACTCCTGGACAGCTTACTGGTGGAGTTGTATTTGGCTCTGTGGGACTGGATTGGCCCAGACCTGCTAGAAATGCACAAGAGTATGCTTCAGGTCTGCAGCATATCAGAATCCATGAGGAAAGACATCACCACCCTCATCTACAAGCAGTAGGGGGGAAAAAGGGAAGAAAGTAGCAACCCATTTCACTGTTGAATGTGGACTATAAAATTCTGTCCAAGGTCATTGCCAATCAGGTCAAGTCTGTTCTGGAGTTGGTGATTCACCCTGACCAGACCTGCAGAGTACCAGACAGGAAGATCTCTGATAGTCTCGCACTACTCAGGGATACGATTGCTTGTATACGGGACAGGGGTGTAGACACCTGCCTCACCAGCCTGAACCAGGAGGTGGTCTTTGACAGACTATCGCACATCTACATGGTAGATGTGCTCTCCTAAATGGGGTTTTGGAAGCAATTGGATCCAACTGCTCTACACAAACATCAGTAGCGCAGTTTCAATCAATGGGTAGGAATCAGAAAGCTTTCCAATCAAATCTGGAGTCAGGCAGGGCTGCCCCCGCTCCCCTGTCCAGTTCCAACTGGCCTCAGGTGCTAAGGTAAATCGTGGCAAGAGTGAGGCCATGTTCTTTGGGAGCTGGGCTGACCGATCTTTTGGCCCCTTCACCGTCAGGTCAGGATGCCTGATGGTGCTTAGGATATGGTTCGGAGGGACCAGAACATGCGTTAGAAACTGGAAGGAATGAGTAGCCATGGTGGAAAAAAAAAATTGGGCATGAGAGCGCGATACTCCCTCTCCAGTTTTTTTTGTCAGTAAGAACCTGGTCATCAGGTGTGAGGCACTCACGGTGTTTCTGGACATGGTGCAAGTGCGGCCCATTCCTCACTTCTGCACTGTGGCGATCAGCCAAGCCATCTTCCGCTTTATCTGGAGGTCAAAAATGAACCGTGTTCACAGGAGCATGACGTACAAAACTCTAGATAAAGGGAGAAAAAACATGCCCAACATTGCCCTCATCCCAGTGGCCACCTTCGTGTGTAGCTGCATCAAGCTGTGCATAGACCCTCAGTACGCAAACACCAAGTGTCACTACATGCTGAGGTTCTACCTGTCCCCAGTGTTGCGAAGGATGGGTCTGGCCACGTGCCATGGAACACTCCAAGTAGTTGGACTGTGCCATACCACCTGTCCCTCATGGAAACATTTGTGCAGAGAAACACCTTTGACCACAAGTCCATCAGGCAGTGGTCAATACATAACGTCCAAGAGGCCCTGCGGGAAAAGGAATTGGTGGATCCTGTAGGATGATTCCCCTCGCGAACCAAAGACATTTGGCAGAATGCCTCATCGCCAAAACTTTCTAATGGTCAGAAAGGCCCTCTCAGTCAAATCCTTCCTACAAGCCAGGAAGTCTCACCCCCTCCACACATTGCCCAAGGTGGCTGTGGTGGGGAAGAGACCGTTGTTCACCTCCTTGTGGAATATGCCTCTGCAAAGAAGGTCTGGAGAGAGATGCAGTGGTTTTTGTCAAGATTCATCCCCAGCAGCCTCCATGACACACAACTCTGTGCTCTATGGGCTGTTCCCAGGGACACACACCGAGACAAACATCAACTGCAGCTGGAGGATCATCAACTCGGTGAGAGACACTCTTAGGCCTGCCCGAAACTTGTTGGTCTTCCAGTGCAAAGAGTTGCCCCTGACCCAGTGTGGCAGACTGGCACATTTCAAGGTTCAGGACTATGTACTGAGGGATGCATTAAAGTTTGGAAAGCTACCGCAGAGGTGCAATGGGGAAAGGTCACTGTCTAAGACCTTTCAGCCATAATGCACCAAGCGGCTGGGCATTGTATAGATCCCTCGGGCTAGGACTCCCATTGAATGTATGCAGTGAATATTTCATAGATCACAATTGTATTGAAGCACCTCAAAGTGCAACATGATCTATGTAGACAACTCAGATACCATTGCACTGACTGTCTGTTATGACTATTTTGAAATGTCTATAATGTTCCTTTGTATTTAAGAACCTCAGGGTGCAACGTGATTCATGTGGAAAACCAGAATATTATTGCACTTTTTGTGATGGCCATTTTGAAATGTTTTGTAATGTTCTTTCAGATCTTTTATGAATAAAGTACATCTTTGCAACAAAAAAAAGAGACGAGCACCACAGTCGGCCAGAGGCAGAGGACTGAATGAATGCAACTGCTTACCGCTGTCTTGTGCCAAATACCATGATTTGTACTTGGGATAAACTTCAATTCTGTTAGGCTGGTGAAAACACACTTGTACCCAAGCATGATCTGTAGCTAGCCTTAACTGACAGTCCCTTTTAGATCAGTTCTCCCAACTTAGTCTGCAAGTCTTACAATTAAATTGAAGCAAACCCCAGGTCTTATAGCTAAATTTAAAATAAAACTGAGGATTTTGTTCATGTGTGCATGTATTTGACCAAAGGAGGATTGACTGGAGTGAAAGAGAGAAAACACAGATCATTTGACAGAGATTAGTTTCAGAGGGATGGTCACAAGCCAGTCTCCCAGAGGCAAGGCATTACACACTAATTACATTTGAAATTCTCTCTAGAATGCAAGATTCACATTCATCCAGTCAGTCTAAGGCATGTTGGAATCACACTGTGGTCCAAACCATTCCATAGCAATATAAGAACTAGAAGCAAGAGTAGACCACAGGGCTCTGAGCCTGCTCCACCATTCAACACAATCATGACTGACCTTCTGCCTAAACTCCACATCTCTCAATTCAGAGAGCAAAAATCTGTCTCTCTCAACCTTAAATATATTCAATAATGGAGTAGACACAGGTCTCTGGGATAGAGAATTCCAAAGATTCACAGAATTACCTGGAAAAACTCAGCAGGTCTGACAGCAGCGGCGGAGAAGAAAAGAGTTGACGTTTCGAGTCCTCATGAACCTTCCACAGAACTGAGTGAATATAAGGAGGGGTGAAATATAAGCTGGTTTAAGGTGGGGCCTTCTCCTCCCTCCCAGAAACATGATAGGGTCCCATTGTCCTCACTTATCACCCCACCAGCCTTCGCATTCAAAGGATCATCCTCCTCCATTTCTGCCAACTCCAGCATGATGCCACCACCAAACACATTTTCCCTTCACCCCCCTGGCGGCATTCTGTAGGGATCGTTCCCTCCGGGACACCCTGGTCCACTCCTCCATCACCCCCTACTCCCCAACCCCCACCTATGGCACCTCCCCATGCCCACGCAAAAGATGCAACACCTGCCCCTTCACTTCCTCTCTCCTCACCGTCCAAGGGCCCAAACACTCCTTTCAAGTGAAGCAGCATTTCACTTGCGTTTCCCCCAACTTAGTATACTGCATTCGTTGCTCCCAATGCGGTCTCCTCTACATTGGAGAGACCAAACGTAAACTGGGCGACTGCTTTGCAGAACACCTGCGGTCTGTCCGCAAGAATGACCCAAACCTCCCTGCCGCTTGCCATTTTAACACTCCACCCTGCTCTCTTGCCCACATGTTTGTCCTTGGCTTGCTGCATTGTTCCAGTGAAGCCCAACGCAAACTGGAGGAACAGCACCTCATTTTCTGACTAGGCACTTTACAGCCTTCCAGATTGAATATTGAATTCAGCAACTTTAGATCTTGAACTCTCTCTTCCATCCCCACCCCCTTTCTGTTTCTTCCCCCTTCCTTTTGTTTTTTCCAATAATTTATATAGATTTTTCTTTTCCCATCTATTTCCATTATTTTTAAATATTTTATGTCCTGCTAGTCTTTCCACCCCACCCCCATTAGAGCTGTACCTTGAGTGCCCTACTTAATTCTTAATTAGCACATTCATTTAGATAATATCACCACCTTCAACACCTCTGTGTTCTTTTGTCTGTGACATCTTTTGATTATCTGCTCCTATCACTGCTTGTTTGTCCCTACAACAACACCCCCCCTATTTCTCTCTCCCCCCCCCACCCCCACCACCGCAGCGCCCCCCCCCCCCCCCCCCCCCCCACCCCCCACCTTAAACCAGCTTATATTTCACCCCTCTCCTTATATTCACACAGTTCTGTGGAAGGGTCATGAGGACTCGAAACGTCAACTCTTTTCTTCTCCGCTGATGCTGCCAGACCTGCTGAGTTTTTCCAGGTAATTCTGTTTATGTTTTAGATTTCTAGCATCCGCAGTTTTTTGTTTTCATCCAAAGATTCACAATCCTCTGAGCAAAGAAATTTCTCATTTCAATCCTAAATGATCAATTCTTTATCCTGAGACTGCAACCCCCTGTTCTAGGTTGCCCAGTCAAGGTAAACAACCTCAGTGTCTATCCTGTTAAACCCCCGCAGGATCTTGAATGCATCAATGAGATCACCTCCCATTCTTCTAAACTCCAGAATACTGACCCTTATCATAAAACAGCCATTTCATTCCAGGAACCAATGTAGTGAACCTCTGCTGGACCTCCAATACAAATATGGAGATCAAAACTGCATTAGCACCCCAGGAGTGGTCTCAAAGCCCTGTATAGTTACAGAAACACTTTGTTCTTTGTTGTATTCCAATCCCCTTGCAATTAAACAGTCAACATGCTATTTGCTTTCTAATTGCTTGCTGTACTGCCTGATGGCCCTATTCCTTGTAAAAGTACATGTCAGTCTATTTGAACATCACTCCTTTTGAAAAATATTCTGCTTTTTTGTTCTTACTACCAAAGTGAATAATCTCACTTGGTCATATTATGCTCCATCTACTACCTTATTGTCCACTCATTAACCTGTCTATATCTCTGCAGCTGATGTCAGACTAATTGGCCTGTATTTTCTCTCTCCCTTTCTTGAATAGGTGATGTAATATTTGCTAACTTCCAATCTGCTGGGGCCATTCCAGTATCTGGGGAATTTTGGGAAAATATAACCTGCATATCCAAAATCTCTGCAGGTGCCTCTTTTAGAACTCTAGGTATTGGCCATCAGGTCCTGGGGATTTGTCAGCTTTTAATACCTTAAGTTTCTTCAATAATTTCTCTCTAGATACTATGCCCTAAGAGGGTATTGGCAACCATGGACTTACTTCCATGTGTTGATCTACGATTATACTTGGCAAGGTACTTCAGTGGTTTGCTGCTGCCTTCTGCAAGCTCTGGCTGACCAGGAGCCTCTCCCACCCTTGCCACCTTCCACAGGTACATTGAAAGGATTGGTAATCAAATTGTTTGGCCTCAATATAAACGTGCTTTATGTGGCCATCAAGGCATGGAGTGGGACTTGAACGCAGAGTTTCTGACTCAGAGCCAGGAGCACATCATTACACCACAAGTTCACTACTTTTGCTCTACTGATTAATTTCTTTAAGTTCCTCACTCTTATTTACCCTTGGTTAGCCTCCATTTATGGTGTGAAATTTGCATCATCTACTGTGAAGACAGAAGATATTTGTTTAATGTCTCTGACATTTCCTCATTCCTCATGAAAATTTATCTTCAAAAGGATCCATGTTTCTTTCCGCTACTTTCCTTTTTAAATACTTGGAAAAGTTCCTAATCTATCTGGGAGATCCACGTGCAAGTTAGGAATCAGACATTGACAGATCATGTAGTGTCTCCCTGAAAGCCAAGAGCAATATAAAAACATGTTAACACCTTAGTATGAAAGAACTTCCCAGTTCAAAAGCCTGTGTGGACTGCAACAAGATCTGTTGCTTCTCTCTAATCTGTAGCTCTCTCATTTCAACCATTTGTGGTAACTTCCATATTCTGACAGTTGAGGCTGTACTCCCATGTGGTACAGGCACACCCATCTTATTCAAAATCTCAGTTGAAAGCTTTGAAACAACAGTCAAGACTCTAAAACCATAAAAAAAACCATAAAGCTGTATGTAAAATTTTGGTTCCTTATTAGAAAGCCAGCCAGCACATCTCCACCAATAGCTGATGTTTCTGCCTCTGTAATCACTTCTAAAACTCCCAAAGGACTGACCCTTGGCCCTTGCTCATTTACACGCTTTCCCTCATTCACAATAGGCTGAGAATCAGCTTCCATAACCATGAAGACGACATCCAGCTTCTCCCATCCTACCTCACTACACCACCTCTGTGCATGAGTCTAACAGAGCGAAAGCCATCAGCAAGTAAAGGTTTTCTCAAATTCAGCATGAGAAAGACCAAAGCCATTATTTTCAAATCCCCTCCGCTTGTCATCGCCACCCCAATCACCCTAACTATAGAATTATTTGCTTCATCACCAACATCCCATATTTACCCAGGATGCAGAACAGGCCCAGGGCACAGTGTTACTGTGGTGCATTTGCAAGGCTGATAGGTACATGCAGAGCATGTTTCTGGAGGTGGTCACCCTGCAGCTCAAGAGTGTACAGCTGGACATGGAACAGGTGACTGCCAGAAGGACGAGGACCTGGCAGATAGCGGAGTCAGCCAGTCATGGTTCATGTTGATACTGACCAGATGAGTAGAAAGAGGGATGGGGTCCTGCAGGTGGATTTGAAAGAGTTAGGAAGGAGACAAGCAAACAGGACTTCAAAAATGCAGTGATCTCCAGATTATTCCTGGTGTTAAGCGTATCAAAAAATAGGAGGATAGAGCAGATGAACGCAAGGCTGGAGGGATGATGCAGGAGAGAAGGCTTTAGATTCCTGAGGCATTGGGACCAGTCTGAGTGGTTAAGGGAGCAGGGGAAAGGAATGACCTATTAAGGAAGGATAGGCAAGTAACATTCGCACCACACAAGTGTCAGGCAATAACCATCTCCAACTAGAGAGAATCCAACCATCACCCCCTGATGTTCAATGGCATTACCATCACTGAATCCCCCACTATCCGCATCCTGGGGGTTACCATTGGCCAGAAACTGAACAAGCCATATAAATAATGTGGCTATAAGTGCAGGTCAGAGGCTAGGAATTGTGCAACGAGTAACCCACCTCCTGACTCCTTAAAGCCTGTCCACCATTTACAAGGCACAAGTCAGGAGTGTGATAAAATACTCCCCACTTGCCTGGATGAGTGCAGCTCCCACAACACAAGAAGCTAGACACCGTCCATGAAAAAGCAGCCCCGCTTGATTGGCACCAGATCCAAAAACATTCACTTCCTCCACCACCGATGCACATTAGCAGCAGTGTGTACCATCTACAAGATGCACTGCAGGAATTCACCAAGGCTCTTTTGACAGCACCTTCCAAGCCCACGACCACTACCATCTAGAAGGACAAGGGCAGCAGATAGATGGGAACACCACCACCTGGAAGTACCCCTCCGAGTCACTCACCATCCTGACTTGGAAATATATCACCATTCCTTCACCGTTGCTGGGTCAAAATCCTGGAACTCCCTTCCTAACAGCACTGTGGGTGTACCTACACCACATGGACTGCAGCGGTTCAAGAAGGCAGCTCACCACCACTTTCTCAAGGGCAACTAGGGATGGGTAATAAATGCTGGCCCAGCCAGCAAAGCCCACATCCCATGAATGAATTTTAAAAGTTGCACCTCAACAGAGCTTGGACAAATATGCTGACAGGACAGATTGCTACTGCTGTTGGAGAGGGTTTAAACTAACTTGGCAAGGGGATGGAAATTAGGTTGTCGCATTAAAAAGGAGAAACAAGGCATCAAAGGATTGGGAGAGACAGGCTTGAGTGTGAAATAGTAAGATATAGGTGGGGCAGAGTAAAAGGGAATGCAACAATTCGAAGCTAGGTTTACAGTGCATGTATGTAAACACACAAAGCGCGGTGGAGAAAACTGGTAAGCTGCAGGTGCACACAGCCAATTGCAAATGTGATGCTATGGAAATAACAGCGGGCTCAAAAAAAAAGGGCAGGATGGGTACTAAATATTTCTGGGTACAAAGTGATCAGGAAAGGTAGGAAAAGAAAGGAGGATGGAGGTGGCAGTATTAATTAAGGAGAAGGGTATAGGTGAAGATAGAGGATAATGACAGGAGTCAAGGGCAGCATTTATTTGCTTGGCGTTAAACAACATAGGTACCATTATGTTATTGGGTGAATGCTAAAGGCCAAATAGTGGAAAAGGTATAGAGGGACAAATTTACAAAGAAGTTAGAGGGCTGCAAAATCTAGAGGGGTAATTTGGGACTTCAATTATCTAAATATAGAGAGTGAGGTAGTAACAGTGTGAAGCACAGAGAGGGGTAAGAGTTTCTGAAATGTGCTCAGGAGAATTTTGTTTAGTAGGTTTTCAGACCAATAAGAAAGGAGGCATTGCTGGACTTGATTATTGGGAATGAGGTGGATCAAGTGCCAAGAGAGGAACATTTAGGGAACTGTGATTGTGGTGCAAGGTTTAGGTTAGTTATAGAAAAGGACAAGGAGCAATCTAGAGCAAACACACTTGAATTGGAGGGGTGTCAATTTCAATGAGATGCAAACAATTTTGGTCCAAATAAATTGGAATCAAAGATGGACTGGCAAAACTGTAATGGAACAGTAGGCTGGCTACCTTTTAAGAGGGTATTGTTCATTTACAATCTAGGCACATTTGCACAAGTGGGGAAAGGTTGGACAACCAAAGCCAAAGAAAGTACAATGAAACAGGAAAGGGGAACTAATGACAAGACATCAGGCTGTTAACACAAGTGAGAATCTTATGGAAAGTTCAGGGTGGGGGAATGAAAAAGAAAATGAGCAAAGAGAGTACAAGAAGAGACTAAAACCAACATAAGAGAATCAAAAGTCTTCCATAGGCATATAAATATAAAAAGGTACTAAGTGGAGGGGTGGGCCAATTAGAAACAAAAGGAGATCTACACTTGGAGGCAGGGGGCTTGGCTGAGGTACTAAGTGAGTATTCTGCATTTGTCTTTACCAAGGGAGATGCTGCACAAGTCATCATGAAAGGGAAAGTAGTTGAAATATGGGATTGATTTAAAAATTGATAAAGAGCAAGTATTAGAAAAGTTGACTGCATTTAAACGTTGATATGTTGTTAGGACCAGATCAGATACTTCCTTAAGTATCCTCAGATGCAAGGATAGAAATTGCAGAAGCACTGGCCAAAATCATCAAATTCCCCTTACATACAACTTGAAAGGCTTAATGGATCAAGTAGTAAAGATGGTTGGAGGAGGGTAAAGTGGTTGATGTGGTGTATATGAACTTTCAAAATGCATTTGAAATGCCACATAATGGGTTTGCCTGCAAAGCGGAAGGCAAGGGAATAAAAGGGACAGTGGCAGCTGGGATACAAAAGTTGGTTGAGTGACAGGAAACAGTGGCAAACTGTTGTTTTTCAGACTGGAGGTCACCAGAGATCTCAATCTATATTAATATCTTATACTTGGGCCTTCAGGGCACAATTTCAAAACTTGTACATGAGTCAAAACTTGGAGGTATTGTGAACTATAAAGAGGACAGTGATAGACTTCAAGAGTAAGTCCAAATGCAGCAAGGCCTGGACAATATCCAGGCTCGGGCTGACAAGTGGCAAGTAACATTCGCACCACACAAGTGTCAGGCAATGACCATCTCCAACAAGAGAATCTAACCATAGTCCCTTGACATTCAATGGCATTACCATCGCTGAATCCCCCACTATCAACATCCTGGGGGTTACCATTGACCAGAAACTGAACTGGTTGAGCTATATAAATATTGTGGCTTCAAGAGGAGGTCAGAAGCTAGAAATCAGACAGCAAGTAACTCACCTCTTAATTCCCCAAAGCCTGTCTACCATCTACAAGGCACAAGTCAGGAATGTGATGGAATACTCTCCACTTGCCTGGATGAATGCAGCTTCAACAACACTCAAGCTTGACACCATCCAGGAGAAAGCAGCACATTTGATTGGCACACCATTCGCAAACATTCATTTCCTCCAGCACTGACACAGTGGCAGAGTGTACACCGTCAACAAGATGCACTGCAGAAATTCACCAAAGCTCCTTAGACAGCACCTGCCAAACCCACGACCGCTAACGTCTAGAAGGACAAGGGCGGAAGATACATGGGAACGTTACCACCCGAAAGTTCCCCTCCAAGTCGCTCACCATCCAGACTTGCAAATATATCACTGCTCCTTCACTGTCACTGGGTCAAAATCTTGGAACTAGGTCCCGAACAGCACTGTGGGTGAACCTACACCACATGGACTGAAGTTGTTCAAGAAGGCAGCTCACCACCACCTATTTCTATTATGTAACTTGTCTCTTCTACTTTTATTTTAGCCTTTTTATAAAATGTTCTTACAGTCTGTTTTTATGTTCCTGGCTAGATTACTCTCATTCTATTGTTTTTTAAGCTTTTTAAAATCAACATTTTGGTGATCCTATGCTGGTTTCTAAAACACTCCAAATCTACTACTATTCTTGGCAACATAATAAAACTCTTCTTACACTATCCTTAACTTTCCTAGTGAGCCACGAACTGATCTTTCTTGCTGCACTTTTCTTCCTCAATGGAATGCATTTTTGTTACTCACAGAGTCCTACAGCACAGAAAAAGGCCCTTCAGCCCATCGAATCTGTGCCAATCAAACAAGTACCTAACTATTCTAATCCCATTTTCCAGCACTTGGCCCATAGCCTTGTATGTCGTGGCATCTCAAGTGCACATCCAAATACTTCTTAAATGTGAGGAGGGTTTCTGTCTCTACCACCCTTTCAAGCAGTGAGTTCCAGACTCCCACCACCCTCTGGGTGAAAAAATTCCTCCTCACATCCCCTCTAAACCTCCTGCCCCTTAACTTAAATCTATGCCCCCTGGTTATTGATCCCCCCACCAAGGGGAAAAGTTCCTTCCTGTCTACCCTATCTGTGCCCCTCAATTTAGTACACCTCAGTCATGTCCCCCCTCAATCTCCTCAGCTCCAGGGAAAATAACCCCAGTCTATCCAATCTCTCCTCAACTAAAATTCTCCAGCCCAGGCAACATGTGACACCGGAAGTAATCCAGAGGTTACTACCTTTGGAGGTCCTGTTTTTTAATCTGTTTCCTAGCTCCCTAAATTCTGCTTGCAGGACCTCATCCCTCTTTCTACCAATGTCATTGATACCAATATGTACCACGATCTCAGTGTCTGTTTGCCCTCCCCCGTTAGAATGCCCTGCAGCCGTTCAGTGACATCCTTGACCCTGGTACAAGGGAGGCCACATGCAGTCACGTCTACAGTCACAGAAACACCTGTCTGTTCCCCTTACTATCGAGCCTCCTACCACTATTCCTCTTCCCACCTTTCCCCCCCACCCCCGGTGCAGCTGAGCCACTCACGGTGCTATGAGCATGGTTGCACTCCCCAGAGGGACTGTCACTCTCACCGTTTTCCAACACACAAACCGTTCTCGAGCAAAATGCACCCTGGGGATTTCCTGACTACCTGCCTTATTCCTTTCTTCTGACTGATGGTCACCCATTCCCTCTCTGTCTGCACTTCCGTAAGCTGTGGGGTGACCACGAATTAAAAACGTGCTATCCACGAAACTCTCAGCCTCACGGATGCGCCTCAGAGCCTCCAGCTGCTGCTCAAGCTCCAAAACTCAGAGCTCAAGTAGCTGCAGCTGGTGGCACTTCCTGCACACGTGGTCAGTCAGAGCGCAAGGAGCATATGGGACTTCCCACATGTTGCAGGTGGTACATAACACTGGACTGAGCTGCCCTGCCATGCCTCAAGTTGAAAAAAAACCCTTTAAGTTAAATACAGTAAAAAAAGTTAAATTGTTTATGTACTTTAAATAAAAACTAGAACCCTTAGCTTTCCTTAGCTTAATCTATTTGAAACTGGAGAAAAATTGAATTGTTTCTTTCTGCTATTTATTTACAACTATCCCTTTTAGTTGATTTACGCAATCAACTTGAGGCATGAGGGGAGAACTGGCTAAGTAATTGGCTTTAAGTTTAAGCTTCTTGTTTGGGACTGGGGTATAATAGTTTTCAAACTTAATATGGAATTCAACTGTATTATGATCACTTTTGCAAAGCAGATATTTTTATGATGAAATTATTAATTAAAATTCATTTCAAAATGATAGATCTACAATAGCTGATTCTAGAACACACAGCTCCAGGAAGCAGTCATGAGAGCGTTTTGAAAATTCATCTTCCAGGCTACCTTTGCTAATTTGATTGGTCCAAACTACACAATGGTTAAAGTTTGTCACAATTATTACATTGCTTTTGTTACAAGCTCCTGTTATCCTTTATTTAATGCACTGTTCAATGGTATAACTCAGGGTTGTCCAACGTACAGCCCATGGGTCAGAACCAGCCCACCATGTCTCTCCATCCAGCCCGTGGTCTCTGTTTAAAACACAGAAAAATAGAAGTGACAAATCTGCAAGGAGCTGCTTCTCCAATCACAGGCAGTTTCTTTCCTATGTTTGCTATTTGAGCCTATCAGCAGCAAATGCAGGAGAGAAAAAGTCTGCGACGGGAGGAGCAGCGAGCAGTGTGAAGGTAAGGGGCCACGATGCATTCTCTCTCTCTGTCTTTGACTGCATTCTCTCTCATATTCCCATGCAGATGCTGGCCCCATAAAGGAGCACAGGGGTCAAGATGGCCAAGGGTGCCAAGGAGACCACGAGGAACAATAATTACAGCAAGTGTGGCCATCTGGCCGCCCATCCACCACTCTCCCCCCCCACTTTGTTTTTGTAGACATTTGATGATAAACTATTCCTTCCTGTCCCACTTTGCTTGTCTTTACCTGAATCACTACACTGCTCTATTGCCTCAACTTATCTCTTTAGATTTCTAAATCTCTTTTCAACTGACCTCTCACCCTTGTCTTTTATGTTAAAGCGCTAGTGTGAAGTTATATACTTTGGTAGAAAGAACAAGCAAAGCAATTCTAAGTGCAATGCAGGAACTGAGACACCTGAGGGTACATGTGCAGAAATTGCTGGAGGTGCACATCAAAGCATATTGAAAACGTGATTGAAAAGGCAAATGGGGTCCTGGGCTTCATGAATATGGGTAGAGAGTATAAAAGGAAATTATGATATTCCTTTGGTCACAACTGGACTAGTGTGTCCAATTCTCAACACGACACTTTAAAATGCGAAGGCTTTAGAGAAGGTGCAGTAAAGATTTACAAAAATGATTCGAGGGATGAGGAACTCCATAACAAGGGTATATTGGAAAAGTTGGGGTTGCTCTTCTTAGAGAAGTGATGGTTAAGAAAAGATTTAAAAGGTGTTCGAAATCATGAGGGGCCTAGACAGTAGATAGAGGGGCCAATGTCATTGATGGAAGGATTAAGTGCCAGGGGACACCATTTTAAGGTGAATGACAAAAGGACTAAAGGCAACATGAGGAAAAACTTTTCTATGCAGTGAGTAGTTTGGATCTGGAATGCACTGCCTGAGAGGGTTGGTGAAGACAGGTTCAATTGTGGCTTTCAAAAGGGAATTGGATTAGCACCTGAAGAGAAAAAAATTGCAGGGCGATAGAGTGAGACTAGCTGATTTGCTCTTGCAGACAGTCAGCATGGACATAATAGGCTAAATGGGGTCCTTCTGTGCTGCAACCATTCTATGATTCCTTTCCAAGGACTACCACTAAATCTGTTTGCAACCACCCCATCAGACAATGCATTCCAAATCTCAACAACTGCTGCATAAAAAAATCTCATCCTCATGTCACCTCTGATTCTTTAGTCAATCTCCTTTAGTCTCTGCCCTGTGGTCATTGACCCTTCAACCATTGGAAACAGTTTCTCATTATCTGCTCTAACTAAACTCCTCCATCAAGTCTCCTCTTAGCCTTCTTTGCTCTGAGAACAATTCTAGCTTCTCCAGTCTACACATGCAACTGCAAATCCTTATCCCAGGAACCATTCTAGGTAACCTCGTTTGTACTCTCTGCAAAGGCTTCAAGTCCTTCCAAAAGTGTGGGGATACAGAATGGGACATGAAACTCCATCTAAGGTTAAACTAGCATTTTATTACGTATTTAGCATAACTTCCTTTTATTTTCACTATCTTTTTTGAGCATCATGGGACACTTTCCCCATTAAAAATTAGTCCATATTTAGATTGTAAATTAACATTGTCCTGCTGATATCCGGCTGTTTCTGTGTGCAGTGTAATTAAAATTCTCAAACGTAAATGAAATGGCCAGACAATGCCTTTGGCCTGTGCCACTATTCCCACTGGTGGGGTGAAGGTGCAAGTTTTAACCTCTGGGAACAGGGACTGTTTACTGATATCACAGGTGTGACTGCCTAATCTGATCATGTGTCTAATTTTATTTATATGAACATTGAGGTTAATGAGACCTGCACATTTTTAACCTTCCTTTGTAATTTGAGACACAATTAACAATACTGAGGCCAAGCATAGTTAACTTTGAGTCTCAATTTAGAAGCTGCCAGCAAACTGGGAAGAGAATTTTTGCTGCTAGAGGGAAGTCTCATGGAAACTAAGAAGATGAAACACTAATGGTTATTCTGCTTTTTTCCCCCATAATCAATTTTCTTTAGTCGCGTCTTATTTCTTTGTTTTAAAATAACTGTACAACCAATCATAAAATTGGAAAAATTAAGATTCAAAGGGTCAGTAACAATCTCACTGACATTGCAGCTAAATGAAGGGCAAGAGCATCAATCGAGCACTTACCAGACTACTTCAGTGAGGGAATATGGGACAGCAGCTGCGTAGATAGCCAGATCCCCATAGAGGTAGATTATGATGCAGATGTAGAACATGTTGACTCCCACTGTGGGGGAAACAAACAAAACAAATTAAAGATGCTGCAACCCATATGTGTTCTCAAACCTTTGTGCAAAGACAGATGCTCTTCTCTGCCACCAACTTTATTTTCAGTTATTGGCACTTGATGCTGAAGCGAGCGCTGCCAAGACTGACCTGTGCAGCAATCTGTCCTTTTTGTCTTTGTGCTTATTTAAGAGATTAGTCACCATGGGAACTGTCAAAAGTAAAACAGGTAGCTTTCCTCCAGTGCTACTTATTTTTTCAGTGAATTACTAAACACATCATTTATGATGATAAACCACAGAGGTAATAGCTGTCCTCAAGTGTGTAAACAGTACTGTTTAATTAACAGCAGCTAAGTGTCTGACATTTGGTCATCTACGCTGAAATAACCGATCCCAGGTAGGGCAATGGCTGAGCACTACAGGTCAACACCCCAGGTTAGAAAGAGAAAGACAGCCAGTGTTCCTGCTCACATGTGCTCATCAAAACATCAAGAGACTCCCCGAAAATGTGGATATTGGATCTGGATAGAATTGGGCTCAGCTGCAAATATCCCCCAAATACCAGGCTCAAGAGGATGAATAACCACTTAAATGAACTAACAAAAGTTTGCCAGAATCCTTAGAATGGGCCCTAACAGGTCAACATCATTAAGAGAGAATATTAGAAAAGCTGAAGACAAAAACATCAGTTCCAAAGCTGCTGCCTGCACTTGTTCTCAACCCAAAACCAATTGCTTGAACTCTCAAACGTCCTTGTCCAACCACCAATGTGGTGTCTCGGTTCGTATCACCTTCTAATTAAACATCTGGACTAGAGGTAAGCTTGGGCAGTGATTAGGTAACTTCACTTCGCAATTGAGTCACACAGTCCAAGTGAATCTGCTACTCCCCATTACAGGCATGCTTCATCTTCATAAATAATATCAGCAGTCATCTCTCAAATATTTGAATATATTTCATGGACTAATAATCATGGATAATTCATTAAGGGCACACCGAAATCAGAGTTTGAAACTGCGATTGTTAATAATAATTCTGAGCAGGGAACAAGATAGTGATTTGCTATGACTTTTACACTGTTATCAGAATCTCTCCACACCAGACTAATTAATGAACATTCACAAGATCCATTCTTGGACAGAAGTATCATCTCATTTACTTTTCTCATTTGAGGCCTGTAGTGTGTACTGAATTGTCCCAGATCTACTCACTAAAACTAGATATTGGGCTTTCAAACTCGCTCCTTCCATCGTCTCTCTCTCTCATCTCCAAAGTAGCTTCGTATCCTCCAGTCATACACTTAACTTGGCTCTTACTCTACTGCACAAATCTCTCTGATCTGGCTTCTCCACAATATTTTGCCAAAGCTTCTCTCTTGGCTACTGATCTCTTCAATTAGGCTTGCTTTTCTCACTATCCTGGGGCCAACTAACTCCAGATCTTTCACCCCAATCATCAACTTGCTTTCATACAGCATCTTTAACCTTGAAATATCCTAAGATTCTTTACTGGAGAGTTACAGAACAAAATTTTACACAGTGCCACATAAGGAGACAGTAAGCCAAATAATCAAAACCTTGGTCAAAGACATAGGTTTTAAGGTGCTCCTTTAATGAGGAAACAGAGAGCAGTTTAGCGAGGGAATTCATGAGGTTGAGGCCTAAGCAGATAACAGCCACCAGTGGTGGAACAATTAAATTTGGGAAGTTCAAGAGATCAGAATTGGCAGAGCACTAAGTGTTGAAGGCCTGTAGAAGATACAGAAAAGGCATGGCCATGGAATGGTTTGAAAATAAGGATGAGAAATTTAAAATTAAGGAGTTGCATTCAAACAGCCCTGGCAGGATGATATTTATTAATGTTGCATCCCTTCTCCAATCCAGGGGCCTTTATACAGTACAGTGGATATTGGGAATTTAGACCCAGTGACCTTTATGGAAACATAGGGACAGGAGAAGTCCATTAAAACACAAGACTGTTCAATCAGGTCATACTCAATTTGTATCTTAATTCCATTTAATCATCTTGGTTCTATATACCTCAATATCCTTGCCCAACAAAAGCCAATCGACCACAGTCCTGAAAACTGCATTATTATTTTTCATAACTTTTTGCAATGAACTACTCTCAAAGAATAGACATTTCACAAGAGTGGAGAGCCAAACAAGATTAACTTTCCAATTGATTTTATAGATCAGTAATGAGAAAGCTCTTCCATTGGCTCACGCAAAGTACAGATGCTCCCAACTGCTGGTGCACAAAGCAATTAGTCACTCTGAAAGGAACAATGAATTACTACAATCCTACAAGGTAATTCAAGAGCAGCCAGGTTTGCAGGCAACGCTAATTTACGAGCACTAAGAGCAGCTGGCAGCAGGAAATGGCAAACAATATGGACAAATTAATTGAATGGGCAAAACTGTAACAGAGGAAAGTTCAATATGAAGTGTGAGATTTCAATCCAAGTGTGGATTCAAGAACAACAAAAATCAGGATTTTTTTTGAATAGCAAGAGGGGGAACTGTGGATGAACAAGGGACTTGGGTAGCAGAAGTCACAAAGCTAATGTACAAATACACAAAGTAGCTAAAAAAGACAAATGCGAAAGTGCCTTTTATCTTGAGCACTAGAAAATAAAGAGAAGTTACACTTCGGTTAATTTAAAAAAAACCCTGGAAATACACAAGTCAGGCAGCATCTGTGGAGACAAAAACAGTTTTAGGCTGGGATGACCTTTCATCAGAACTGCATCAGTTAAGCCTTGCTTAGATCCCCTCTGGAGTAGTGTGCTCAATTCTGGGCACTGCACTTCACAAAGACATAACGGTCCTAAAGGGAGTTCACAAAGTGATACTGGAGTTAAAAAGACTCAATTATGAGGACAGGTTTAGCTATTGCCCCCCAAGTTTAAAGGTTGATGGGTTATCTGATTGGGATACTCAAAATGATAATGGGTTTCAATAGAATTGATACAGGGAAAATATTTTCTCCAGTGGGGGAATCCAGAATAAGAAGGCAGAGTTTTAAAATTAGAGTACCATCATTTAGAAGTGAAATCATAAAAGTACATTTTTCACCCAAGTAGAAGAATAATTATGGGCCTCTTGCCCTAAAAGTTGTGGATGTTGGTCAATTGAGGTTTAAATCTGACAGCAACAGAATTTTTAAGGGTATCAAGGGGTATGGATCAAAGGTGAATACAATGGAGTTGGAGTTGAAGTACAGTCTAGCCATGATCTAATAGTTACCAGGTTTGAGGGGCTGAATACCCTACTCCTGCTCCCATGTACTGTCAAAAGTCTCATGGTGTAAGGAGTTTGAGAAGGAGGAGGAGAAAGCAGCA
This sequence comes from Carcharodon carcharias, assembly GCF_017639515.1. Classification (NCBI taxonomy): domain Eukaryota; kingdom Metazoa; phylum Chordata; class Chondrichthyes; order Lamniformes; family Lamnidae; genus Carcharodon; species Carcharodon carcharias. The sequence goes on along the minus strand of NC_054488.1, from coordinate 3,336,799 downwards.
CACAAGAGAGCACTTCTGGAGAAGATTAAGGCTCAAATGTTGCTGTGAAGGAATGGTGCTCTCCATTCATTATGCTTACAGCCACCCACAAATTTTGTAGGCTTTTGCATGGCAACTTAGTTACTAGGGATTTATTGGCGCTACGTCGTCTATAGGGGATGTGCGGCACAAAAGCAGCACCAGCAAAAGTGTGTCTCCTCAACCGGGGTGAAGAATCCTCACTGTGACACAAACTAAACTAGAAGTATAAAATTCAAATATTTAATTCAATGTACAATCATGTACAGAAAACAAAACGAGAAAGAAAGGTGAGAGGCTAAAGTTTTTTTTAATTTTTAAATTCTCCAATGATAAAGTTCTGAAAGAATGGGGCTCTATGCTTGTACAATTAAACTTTCAGAGACAAAGAGGTTCTTTGGCAGTAATTAAGACTTGACACCATTTTTTAAAAGTCACTTATTCCTGAACTCACTTGACCTAACGTTTTCTGGTATGTTTAGTAGACATCAGTGGGGAAGTACTGCAACTTCATGTCATTGCAAAGGTGAATGCCGAATCTCTCGGCGAGGTACCAATGTGGTGTAGCTTGTGGAGAAGCAGGACAAATCAGACAGCATCTTCCCGATGCACACATGCAGTTGAACGTAGGAAGAGAGAAGTTGCTGTCCAACTTATTCCATAGTAACGGAGAGTGCTGATAACCTCATCATTAGTCCCATTGCAAAATGTCTGCTCTCTATGCAGCAGACAACTATTCTGCAGAAGATTCACTGCCAGCCAAAATGCTACAGAAAAGTACATTGAATGATTGCCCAAGAATGAACTTAGCAATGAATGCTTTGAAGCCTGAGAAATTACAATCCTTCAGGGAACACAGTATATAATATCATTACTTAACTGTAAAGTAAATAACAGAATTTTGGCACATTGCAATAAAATTTCTTTTTAGGAGTGAATTTTGCCTCGTGGCATGAAGAACTATGGGTTGTAGCAATGTTAAGCCAACCCTGCAGGACCTCAATTATGAAACTTTAATATAATATTAAACTTATTTTACTGTCTCTACTGAGCAACATCACCACTTTGGTAGAGAACAGCTTATTAGAGTTCCCGGTTATCTAGATGTGTAGTGTAAAATTAATTGCTGCCCTACAGAACTACCTCATTCTACTAATTACGAAGCTATCATATTTGCAATTTATGTTCCAGCTCTAAGGCACCCAGCGAACCAAATGTTCCAAAAGATAGATAGCAGCCATGAGACTCTCAATCATCCATTTAGATCTTCATGGGTTGGTTCACACTGGACGATGCATGGAAGCAAAACAAATACCAGGAAGGTCATTGGAGAAAGGGGTCATTGCTTAGCCTTAGAGTTGATTAACCTTTAGTTCAAGTGTGTGAATTCTCTCTACTCCCTTTAACAGTAGTGTTAACATGAATGAATTGACAAGCACTGCACAACAAAGGGCAAATTCAAAGTAATGTGCAAGGACAATTTACAGGGCTACTGAACTAATTTAAGAATTTAAAACAGGCAAATATTTGTGTACTAGAAGAACAGATTTCTCCACTATCAATAATTCAGTTTAACACACACGAGTTACAAGGTGGAGTGCAAAGCCAGAGCTGTTTCTTTTCTCACATGTGGACAATTTGCACTAGACAAGCACACAGGCATTGTACAGAAAAAGCAAAACATCTGCGGGAAGCCGGAAGAAAGAAATTGGACTAACTGTTCCACAGCTGGAAAGGAAACTACATAGCCAGAAATTCAACTGTGATGGGGAGCCATTTGATAGTAATTTATCTGAAATGCAAAAGAACCAGAACTAATCTGAACTAAGAGCAATGCCAACTCAATTAACAAAATGTTTTACAACAGAGTTCCTGAGGGTAATAATATTGCCACATCACCTCCAGTGGAACATCCATGTTAAAATGGAGATCGCTTAATGTGGTGGATGACAAGTGAGCAGCAGCTTTGAGAAATCAGAGTAAATGCAAGGGTAGTAGACCCTCATTAGAGAATTGGAATTAAGTTTCCAAAAGGGAAAGTTGAACAGTGAGTAGGAGATTGGAAGAGATAGCACTGAGGAGGGATGAGCTGAAAAGACATACAAAGACCATGAGGACCAGAACTTCAAAGTGTCCCCTAAAATCAACACTTCCTTCCCTGCACAGAGTAAATTCCATTCAATAGGAATAGACTTAGAGCCACTTGATTCAAGAGTTGGAAAGACAAATTGTTTGCTACACTGAATTTTGGAGTCACGCTAACAGGTACAAGTGGTCAAACATCTCAAAGAAAAACAGACAAAATTGAGAAAAGTTACCAGAGACCTACAGCCATTTTGCAACTGGGAGATGGAATAGCCCATGCCACTTAAGGGTAAGTTGCATCAGCAGCAAATCCATTGTCATTCAGTAGAAAGCTGTGCTGTTCTTCATTATTTGTAGTCAATATTTTGCAAAATAAAAAGATAGGCTCACATTTATATAAGCATCTTTCATAACCAGACATCTGAAAGTGCTTAACAACTAATTAAATATTTTTGAAGTGCAGTCACTGTTGAAATGTAGCAAAGCCGGCAATCAATTTGTATACAGCAAACTCACACAAACAGCAGTGTGATAACAACCAGGTAATCTGGTTGTTAATGAACAAAATTTAACCAGGAGATAACTCCCCTGTTCTTATTTGAAATAGTGCCATGAGATCTCATGTCCACCCAAGGGGGAAAAAAGTATTGTTAGAAACAATGTATAGCTTTAAGTTTAATTTATATTTTGTATTTAGGTGTCAAGAAAAGTGAAGCCTGTTTGTTGTGAGCTGGGTGCCAGGAAGTCTGGGGCCTTGTATGCATACATGCATTTTAAATAAGGTTTTACAACTCCTGAGCGGAGAGATGGATTACCAAGGGTAATTGGTGAAGTTGAAAAACAAAGTAGAAAAAACCAGTGACAGTGGCCAGAAAGAGAGAGACAGAGAAACACAGAAAAGCAATCAGTTAATGTGTGCATAGCAGAGAGTGCAGGCAGAAGGTCTAATCTTTCTAATAAAAAATCCTGTAAGGCTGCTGGGGAACTGAGTTTAGAGAACTCATCCTGTTTGCTCTGAAATTGACATAATAGTGAGTTCAGGTTGTGGTTTTTGAGTGACTCAGAGATACCAGCTGAAGAAAAGCACCTTGTGAATGTTCAGAAGTCTGTCAGAAAAAAACTGTTTGAAACTGAGCTAACCTAAGCAAGAAGCCTTGGTGTTGAGACAGTGGTAAATCTTCACCGGGGCTCTGTCTGAAAGCGTTGCTGGGCTGTAAAGGGAGGGGCCTACAGAACAGAATTGTAGGAGCTTGGAGATCAGAGGGATTTAAGGGGTTACAGAGGTAGAGAGCGATGGGGCCATGCAGAGATTTGAACACAAAGATGAGAACTTAAAAAAACAAGTTGGTGTTGGACTGGTAGCCAATATTGGTCAATAAGTACAAGGAGGATGCGAGAACAGGACTTGGTGCCATTTATAAGATTATTATTAAACCTCAGCTTTCACTATTGTACTAGTAGATATGGGGGCGAGTTAACTCCCATGAAAGACGATCAGACACTTATCAGAGGCACCATTCACCATAAAGCAGCATTTATAACAGAGCTGAATTGATAATAATTCCATTATCAATACCAGAGCCCAACAGGCAGGAACCTCTTCACAGCAATTTAAAACAGTGCGTTAAATCCAGAAATCTACAGCTCTGCTAAAGCTAAAGAAACAGATGAGCAGTCCTCAAGATTCAGGTAGTCCACTGAAGCATCACCTCTCCTTGTTCTCCACATTCTCCTTATTACACTGTTTCAACCCAAAGGCAATAGTTCCAATAATTCCACTAAATATTGGTCTATACAAATGGACATCACAAAATGAACAGTTATGTTAAAAATAAGAACTATCATATAGATTCCTACACTAGGGTAAATTTTGGGGTTGGGCAGTGGCAAGGAGTCAGTAAAGTTTAACTAGATTCCTGTGTGGGTGGAAAGGAATTAGTGTAGTTCACTCCTCCATTAGATCAGAATCAGTTTGTTGAAACATTGTCCAAACATCCTACAACTCTCAAACTTGATCTGAAGGAAATGTAATCAATTATTGATGGACTAAAACATGTTTCTGCAGTTGATTATATTCCAATACAGTACTAGGAATTATAAAAAAGTTATGGCCATCTTTCCTCCAGTTACACTTGTTTAAAAAAATCATTAGATGGAATTTTGAAGCTGTTGTATCGACAGAAATGCCTAACTTCCAAAAAGCTGGAAGGATTTGGATGTCAAACAAGCAATACTTGCTTGAATACATTTTCCTGAAAGATTCCACAAATGGCCTCAGACATAGATGCCAATGCAGCCCCTTCACTTATGCCACTGGACATTCTGCATAATGACAACTAGCTTGAAGGTTTCAAATGTTAGGCCACATTGCACTACAACAGTTCAACAGTACACACAATCAGTTACAAAGCACATTGCAAACTGATCACCCAGGAATGCACTTCTTCCAAGAATATAAACTGGAGCACAGTCCGCTATAGCCTGTCTGCATTCATTGCCTCCGGAACTGTGTTCTGGATAGAAATATATCAGGATGTAACATGCAAAACAAATGCACCAAGTTCAAACTCCCAATAGGCCTCTTGCTGGCTCCTCTATTTTCACGAGTCACCAATTGATGTGTTATATTGATTTAACTCTGCATTTCCTTACATCACTTATGAAATTCATGCAGCATCTGACCAAAGGGCTGTGATATCACAAAGTGCTCTGAAGCTGGTTGGACATTATTAAACATTACAGAAAATACAACAGCCCAAACTTTGTTGGGTTAGAGGGTGGGTGGGGCATTGACTTATGCTGTCATTATCCCACAAGCAAACCACAACTTCGAGATAAAAACAGAAAACACTGGAAAAACTCAGGTCTGGCAGCATCTGGAGAGAGAAACAGAGTTAACATTGAGTCCATATGATTTTTCTTCAGAGCTGGAGAGGGGTTGAAATGTGATGGGTTGTTGAAGAGAGAGGGGTGGAGCAAAATAGGTCAGGGATAGGTGGGAGCTCATGGACACAAGACAAAGGGAGTAGTAATGTAATGTTAAAGGCTAAGACAGGCGCTAATACTGGCATAAACGTCAGATAGCAGAATTTGTTAATAGCAGAACAAAACACAGCACTCAAAGAAAAACATACAAACAAGTTACAGACTGACCCTTTGATGGGGGGAGGGGGTTGGGAAAAGAAAATACATCAGAAAATAGGTCAGTGATGTCTGAAAGCAAAAGCAAGATACAAACAGGCACTTTGGTGGGGTGGGGGAATCAAAATAGGGGTCAGAATTCATGGGCTGAAGTTGTTGAACTCAAAGTCCAGAAGGCCATAAAGTGCTTAATCAGATGATGATGTGCTGGGCTTCAATGAAACATAGGCCAAGGACAGAAATGTGAGCATGAGGGCAAGATGGTGAATTGAAATGGCAAGTGACAGGAAGGTCAGGGTCATGCTTGCTGACTGAGCAAAGGTGTTCCTCAAAGCGGTCACCCAGTATTTGTTTAATCTCCCCAACATAGAGAAGACCCCATTGTAAGCAGCGAATACAGCAGACTAAATTGAAGTATTGAATCACTGCTTCACCTGTCAGGAGTGTTTGGGGCCTTGGATGATAAAGAGAGAGGAGGGAATGGGGCAGGTGTTACACCTGCAGTTGCATGGGAAGATGCCATGGGAAAGGGATAAGGTGTGGGGGGTCGGGGGGGGTAGAATAGAAAAGTGGACCACGGTGTCACGGAGGGAACAGTCCCCATAGCATACTGACAGGGGAGCGAGGGGAAGATGCGTTTGGCATGCTGGAGTTGGCAGAGGATGATCCTTTGAATGTGGTGGCTGGTGGGGTGAAAAGGGAGAACAAGAGGAACCCTATCATGAATTTTGGAGGGTGGGGGAAGGGGCAAAGGCAGAAGTGCAGGAGATGGGTCGGACATGGTTGATGACCCCATCATCCAGTGGACAGGGGGATCTTCAGCTCAGGAAAAAGGAACGTGTGTCAGAAAACAAAGTGCAGCTGATGAAATGGAGTGCAAGACTTGGCGTTTGGTGTGTGGGGAAGTTCAGTGGAGGTATTTTTTTCCTTTTTCTACCTTCCTCACACTGTAAAAATTGGTCCTTATTCTACTGCAGGGAAAGAAGCTAGCTGTCTGAGTACCTGGTAAGTGGGTAAGTTCTATTCTATCCCTAAGGTTTAAAATAACACACAAATTGGTGGTCAAGTTAATAAAATATACAAAGCAGCAACATAAGTCAGTAATATAATTAATTATTTAAATCACATTAAGGATGGCATGACAGGTAGTGTGTCAAGGCTGCAGCATATGGGACCACCTGAATAAGTTTGTGATCCATGGCAAACAAGTGTTTGAGACTCAAGGGACTTCAGCTCAGAGTCATTGAGCTGGAGGCAGAGCTGCAGACTCTGGTATATCAGGGAGAGGAAAAGTTACCTGGATGCTTTGTACCAGGAGGCAGTCACAGCATGTAAGAATCTTCTGATTTGGTCAGTGGTCAGGAACAGGAGGGTGTGACTGCAAGTGAAGCAGGTAAGGGGACCCAGAGGGCAGGAGTACAGGAGTGTGAGTCTTTGCAATTGTCCAATAGGTTTGGTGTTCTCAGCTTGTTTGAATGAGAGCTGGGGCTGTGGGATGGATGAGGAAACTAACCATGGCATTGTGGTGCAGGAAGCCATTCAAGTGGGGGGGAGCAAAAAGGAATGTAGTGGTAGTATAGTGAGAGGGATTGATACTGTTCTTTGCAAAGAGCAAGAGTCCAGATGGCTGTGTTGCCTGCCCAATGCCAGGATTCGAGACATCTGCTCAGGGTTGGAGAGGAACTTGCAGTGTGAGGGGGAGGATCCGGTTGTCATGGTCCACGTAGGTACCAACAACATAGGTAGAACTAGGAAAGAGGTTCCGTGTAGAAAGCACGAGGAGCTAGGCACTAAGTTAAGCAGAATCTCAAAGGTTATAATCTCTGGATCATTACCTAAGCCATGTGCAAATTGGCATAGGGTACATAAAATTAGGGAGATAAATACGTGGCTCAAAGACCGGTGTGGGAGAAGTAGGTTCTGATTTATGGGGCAGTGGCACCAGTACTGGTGAAAGTGGGAGCTGTATTGTTAGGATAGTTTACGCCTGAACCGTGCTGGGACTAGCGTTCTTGTGAACCACATAACTAGGGAATTAGAGAGGATTTTAAACTAAATAGTGGGTACAAGGGATTAAATGTGGAAAGATGTGGTATAACAAAGAGTAGAGACATGGTAAGAGAGGAAAATAGTAATATAGAGAATGAGGGTCAGAGAATGGCAGGAAGGGACAGAAAGAAAAAGCCTAAATATGTACCAAGAATCATGACTAGATGTTACAAAGATAACAAAAAGACAAAACTAAAGGTTCTGCATCTGAATGCACATTGCATTCATAAAGTAAACAAATTGATAGCACACACTGAAGTAAACTAATATGATCCGATAGCCATTACAGAGACGTGGCTGCAGGATGACAAGGATTGAGTCCTGAATATTGAGGGGTATACGACATTCAAGAAAAATAGGAAGCGAGATAAAGATGGAAGGATAGCACTATTAATCAAGGATGATATTGGTGCAGTAGTTAGAGATAACCATGGGTCAGGAGATTGGGATGGAGAAGCAGTTTGGGTGGAGATAATGAAGGAGTAGGGGAACGAAGTCACTAGGACTGGTCTACAGGCCCCGTAACAATAACCACAATGTAGGACAAAGTATACAAGAAGAAACATTGGATGCTTATGATAAAGGGATAGCAATAATCATGGGTGACTTTAATCTACATAAAAACTGGAAAAATCAGATTGGCAGGAGTAGTCTGAATGAGGAGTTCATAGAATAGTGTTTCTTAGAGCAGTAGGTTCTGGAACCAACCAGAGAACAGGTTATATTAGACTTGGTATTGTGTAATGTCACAGGATCAGATTAAAGACACACCGAGGTAGCAGTCACCACAATATAATTGAATTTTATATCCAGTACGAAAGGGACAAGCATGGATTTAAGACTAGTATTTTAAACGTAAATAAGGGCAACTATGTGGTATAAAAGCCGAGCTAGCCGAAGTTAATTGCAATACTAGGCTATGGGATAGATCAATAGAGAAGCAGTGGCAGACATTTAAGGGGATATTTCAGAATACTCAGTTGTTGTATATTCCTACTACAAAGAAAAATTCTAAGGCGAGGACCAAGGGACACATCAAACTTAACGAAAAAGCAAATAACAGCACAAAGATGAGTGGCAGATCAGATGATGGTCAGAATATAAAGTACAGCAGAGAATGACTAAAAGGCTAATCAAGAGAAAGAACTTAAGAGTATGAGAGGAAGCTAGCTTGAAATGTAAAAATGAAAAGCAAGAGTTTATCCAGGTATTTAAACAGGAAAAGGAGTAAGTAAAGTGAGTGTTGGTCCTCTAGAGAAAGAGGAAGGGGAGTTAACAGTAGATTATAAGGAAATGGCGGATGAAGTGAACAAATATTTGCTTCTTTCTTCACTGTAGAGGATACAAAAAACATTCCAGTCATAGCTGTAAGTCAGGAGGTGGAGGGGAGAGAGGAACCTGGTGAAATTACAATCACTAGGGAAGTGGTACTGAGCAAGCTGATGGAGCTGCAGGCTCCAGATGGTCCAGATGGGCTTCATCCTAGAGTCTTAAAAAGAGGTGGCTAATGAGGTAACAGATGCACTGATGTCAATTTTCCAAAATTCCCTAGATTCTGGAAAGGTTTCATCAGGCTGGAAAGTAGCAAATATAACCCCCTCTATTCAAGAAGGGCGGAAGATAAAAAACAGGAAACTATCGGCCAATTAGCTTGACATCTGTCACAGGAAAGGTGTCAGAGTTGATCAATAAGGAGGTTATAGCTGGGCACTTAGGGAAACTCCAAGTAATTGAGAAGAGTCAGCATGGTTTTGAGAAAGGGAAATCATGTTTAACCAATCTTTTTAGAGTTTTCTGAAGGAGTAACATGTGACATGGATAAAAGGGAGCCTATACACATACAGTACTTGGATTTCCAGAAAGCATCTGATAAAGTGCCACATCAAAGGTTATTGTTGGAAACAGCACACTGTGTAGGGCAGTGATCTTCACTATTTTTCAAACAAGGACCACTTACAAAAACCTGCAATATGAGAGCCACATCGACTACTATAATATAGCAGTCATTGCCTGATTCGTTCCTGCTTGTGATAACACAAAGGAAGAAAAAGCATTAGTCAAAAAGCAGAACACATTGTTCTTTCTGGGTGGAATACAGGCTTGAAGTGGACTGACATGGCCACGCCTCAATGACAGCTGTCCCTTAAACATTCCAATAGCCAACTGCATCAAAATCCCAGGTGGCAGCTGCTGTCAGGATTGGCTCACTCCTGAAGTAGTGGTCCCGTTTCCTGGATACGAACGGATCGCAGGCTGTCAACAACACACACACACACACCTCTCCTAAGGCTCCGGCACTCCGCTCTGCCACACACTGCTCTCCGGGCCCTGGTTTGAGGTGCTGGAGCACAGAAGCCGCACTTAGCATCAATGGGAGCTGCTACTGGCTCACAGGCCTTGCGTTGAAGAACACTGGTGAAGGGTGTAACATATTAGCCTGGATTGAAGATTGGCAGACAACAGAGTATGCATAAATGGGTCATTGTCTGATTGGCAGGATGCAACTAGTGGATTCCTGCAGGGGTCTTTCCCAGAGCTTCAAATTTTTATAATTCCCGTGCCTTAGATAAGGGGACTGAAGGCATGGTAGCTAAGTTTGCAGACGACAAAGATAGGTAGGGAAGTATGTTGTCAAGACGACAAGGAGCTTGCAGACGGATACAGACAGTTGAGAGAGTGGACAAAAATATGGCAGATGTGGGAGAATGTGAAGTTGTACAATTTGGCAGAAAGAATGAAAAAAAGTAGAGTGTCACTTAAATGAAGGTAGAAGGATCTAGGTGTTCTCGTGCATGACAAAACGTTGATTGCAAGTGCAACATGTAATCACGAAGGCTAATGGAATGCTATCCTTTATTACGAGAGGAACTGAACATAAAAGTAAGGATGTTATGCTTCAGTTATACAGGGCATTGAAGAGACCACATCTGTGTGCAGTTTTGGCCTCCTTATTTAAGGAGATATGTAAATGCGTTGGAGGCAATTCAGGTGAGGTTTACCAGATTGATAACTGGAATGAGCAGGTTGTCTTATCAGGATAGGCTGGGCTTGTTTCCATTGGAGCTTAGAAGAGTGAGGGGTGACTTGATGAAATATATAAGATGCTGAATGGTCTTGACAAGGAGGACATGAAAAGGATGTTTCCTCTTGTGGGTGAGTCTAGAACTAGGGTGCACTGTTTTAAAATTAGGGGGTCACTCTTATAGGACAGAGATGGAGAAATTTTCTCTGTGAGTTGTACAACTTTGGAACTCTGCTTCAGAAGGCAGTGGGAGCAGGGTCACTGAATATTTTTAAGGCAGAAGTAACTGATTCCCTTGCCTAACAAGAATCTAAAGGTTATCAGGGATAGATGGGAATGTAGAACTCAAAACGCAAACAGATCAGCCATGATCTTATTGGATGGCCTGCTTCTGCTCTTATTTCGTGTTCGTACGTAGAAGTGTCATTTTGGAAGGTAGCATCATGACAGAGGCAGAGAAACTAGACGAATGGGATGGAGCCCCGACAGGAAGCAAGGTGTGAGAATGTGTAGATGAGGTAGCTGTGGGAGTCAGTGGGCTTGTAATGAATATTCATAGACAGTTTAACATCAGAAAAATTAAGGAAGGGAAGTGTCAGAGATGGATTATATGAAGGTAAGAAAGGGGTGGAAATTGGAAGCAAAATTGATACATTTTTCCAGGTCCAGACGAGAGCATGAAGTGGCACCAATATGATTGATGTGCTGGTGTGCTGGAAAGAGTTGTGGGAGGGGGTCACCCCAACAAGGAATGTTCCACATACTCCACAAAAAGCCAGGCACAACTTCTGGGTGTGGGGCATGTGCAGATGAGTACACAAATCCTGAAGCTGCTTTCTGCCACAGGCTGCAATGTGTTAGCCATCACTCAATTTAAGCTTTCCCATCACCACATAGGCATTGAAGCCCCCTCAATTGCACTTTATTCAATCAGGTATAACTGGGTTTTTAAACAGCAATGTGATTAATAAAATTGTGAACAACAGAACCTGAGAAATAAATGTTATAATCTTGGAGTGTTAAATAATTACTAGATTTAAGCTAAATTTTAATATTTAATTTTAATAAAGTTTTTCCATAATTATTTTAGCTTCTACTTTTACCCCATGTGTGTTTGAATCTTTAATTTGTTCAATACAAAACATTGTGTTTATTCTATTTTACAACTTCTTGGCTCCTGTTTTTTTTTAATTTGTTCAAGAAGTGGTGTTGCTGGCTAGGCCAGCATTTATTGCCCATCTTTAATTGCCCTTGAGATGATGGTGGTGAGCTGCCTGCTTGAACCATTGCAGTCCTGATGTTGTAGGAACAGTGTTGTTAGGAAGGGAGTTCCAGGGTTTTGACCCAGTGTCAGTGAAGGAACTCATTCACAGTGTGACTATGAAATCCTTCAATGTGATTGGCCATTTAGACTGATGACATCATTCCAGCTCCAGTAAAGCTGATGCTATGATGGAACAATGCTCACCCCAAAAGGACAAACTAAGAGCCCAGTGCAATGGGGAGAAAGAAGATTTGCATCTCCAAATAGTAGGTGCTAATCAAAATCCAATCATCTCAGCTGAAACAAGTCAAAAGCTTGGACAAGTAACCCTTTGTAAACCAGAAGAGGTTTGCAGTGTTTTGCATAGCAAAACTGCTGAACAAATCCTAAAAAATACAAATTTGTTTTCATGGGTTTTGGTGAATAGCATCTTGAAATAGATGAGTGTGAGAGACCAACTCAACATCTTCCAAGGAGAGTTCCGGCCCCTCTCAAGTCCAGCCTGAAAGACAAGATAGAGGAGCTTGAAAAGAAGGGAGCAATCGAAAAAGTGGCAGCTCCAACATTTTGGATTAGCAGCATGGTAGCTGGAAAGCTGAGTGTGCATAGATCCAAAGGATCGCAAAGCTTTGACGAGATCTCAATGCCTCATGCCAACTATTCAAGAAACTTTGCCACAACTTTCCGAAGATAAAGGTCTTCACTACTTGAGAAGCAAAGGATGGATGCTGGCAAATGAAGCTGGATGAAAACAGCAGTTTCCTGACTGCATTCTGGATACCACTTGGGAGGTACAGATGGTTGCACATGCCACTTGGCATTTCTACTGCTCTGGAAGAGTAGCAATAAAAACAACAAGCAATAGGTCAATGATCTTCCAGGAGAGAAAACTGATATTGGATGATCTGCCAGATGTGGAGATATGATGGAAGAAGCGATCGCAGGTCATGATCAGGATCTAGCGTTAACTGCTAGAGATCTCGTCAGATGAATCTGAAGCTAAATAGTTCGCCTTGATCCTGATAAGTTGAGAGCTGTAGCAGAGATGCAGCAAACAACAGGTGCAAAGGCAGTGCAATTTGTTGGATTTGTGAACTACCTAGTAAAATTCTTGCCCAATTTGTCAACTGGAGCCTGAAACTCTACACAAGCTCATTGCAAAGGATGTTCAATTGGGACACAGAACAAGAAACAGCTCACTCACATCAAACTAGCAGTGACTGTAACGCAAGTGCTGAGGCACTACAATGTTAACAATGAGGTCACTCTGTAGTTTGATGCCAGCAAGGAAAGACTTGAAGCAACCATCCATGCAGCAAGGACAAACAGAACTTTAATGCAAACCAAATAATGCTACACACAGATTAAGTGCCTGGCTATTGTCTTATCTTGGGAACATTTTAATCAGTATGTTTGGGAGAGATAAAGTGACGGTAGAGTCTGAACACAAGTCGCTTCAAAGTATCTTTCACAAACCACTTCGATCTACTCCAAAGAATCTGCAAAGGATGTTACTTCATTTTCAGAGATTTCATTTGGAAGTGAAGTACAAACAGGTGAAGCCCATGTACATTGCTGACATGCTGTCAAGAGCTGCACTCCCTTTGAAGAAAGTTGCAGATGCTAGTACAGAGTGTGAAATCTTCCAGATTCAACAAGCAACACCACAATATGCTCTAGAAGTCATCAACCCAGCAGAGACATTGAACCTGACAGACAAGAGTCTTGTTCAGATCTAGCAAACTACACAAGATGCAACTCTCCAAATGCTGCAGGAAGTAGTGATGGCCTGAAACCATCAAGGGCATGCTTATTGCTATAGGAGAGCATTGAGCTTACAGGGATGAAGTGATCACCCAAGATGGCATCTTGTACAAAGGAGCTAGAGTCATTATCCCTAAGGATGTGAGGAAAGAGATGCTGAAGCACATCCACACAAGCCATCAAGGAATCAAGTCTAGTCTGAGGAAGAAAAGAGAAGTGCTCTACTGGTCAAACATAAGCAATGAGATCAAGGACCATATCAGCCAGTGTAGTGCTTGTAATGAGCATCAAGCTTAGCAAGCTGAAGAGCTGCTCATGACATCCCAGACAGACCATGGATGAAGCCTGGAAGAGACATCTTCACTCTCTTTGGAACTCTCATTGGCTACTATTCAGGCCACTGGGCGTTAGACAAGCTGATGTCAACAACCACCAGTGAGATCACAGTTGCCCTGGGAGTCTTCAACATCAACTCCGGACCCCATGAAGCCTCATGCCATCAGGTCAAACATGGGCAAGGAAACCTCCTGCTGATTACCATGTACCGTCCCCCCTCAGCTGATGAACGAGTGCTCCTCCATGTTGAACACCACTTGGAGGAAGCATGGAGAGTGGCAAGGGCACAGAATACTCAGTAGCACCACAACTGACTGAGCCCTAAAGGACGTCGCTGCCAGACTGGGTCTGTGGCAGGTAGTGAGGGAACCAACAAGAGGGAAAAACATACTTGACCTCATTCTAACCAACCTGCCTGCCACAGATGCAACTGTCCATGATAGTATATCGGTAAGGTACCCTTGTGGAGACGAAGACCCATCTTCACATTGAGGATACACTCCATCGTGTTGTGTGGCACTACCACTGTGCTAAATGGGATAAGTTTCGAACAGCTTGAGCAACTCAAGACTGGGCATCCATGAGGCACTGCTGGCCATCAGCAGCAGCAGAATTGCACTCGAACACAATCTGTAACCTCATGGCCCAGCACATCCACCACTCTACCATTACCACCAAGCCAGGGGATCGGCCCTGGTTCAATGAAGAGTGCAAGAGGGTATGGCAGGAGCCGCACTAGGCACACATACCTAAAAATGAGGTGTCAACCGGTGAAGCTACAACACAGGACAGTTTGCGTGCCAAACAGGCAAGAGACAGAGCTAAGTGATCCCAACAGGTCAGATCTAAACTCTGCAGTCCTGCCACATCAAGTTGTGAATGGTGGTGGACAATTAAACAACTCACTGGAGGAGGAGGCTCCACAAATATCCCCATCCTCAATGACAGGGGAGCCCAGCATATCAGTGCAAAAGATAAGGCTGAAGCATTTGCAACAATCTTCAGCTAGAAATGCCAAGTGGATGATCCATCACTGTCTCCTCCAGAGGTCCCCAGGATCACAGATGCCAGTCTTCAGCCAATTCAATTCACTCCACATAATATCAAAAAGCAGCTGAAGGTACTGGATAGTGCAAAGGCTACAGGCCCTGACAATATTCCGGCAATAGTACTGAAGACTTGTGCTCCAGAACTTGCTGTGCCCCTAGCCAAGCTGTTCCATTACAGCTACAACACTGGCATCTACCTGGCTATGTGGAAAATTGCCCAGGTATGTCCTGTACACAAAATGCAGGACAAATCCAACCCGGCCAATTGCCACCCCATCAGTCCACTCTCCATCATCAGTAAAGTAATGGAAGGGGTCAACAACAGCACTATCAAGTGGCACTTGCTTAGCAATAATCTGCTCGCTCACACCCAGTTTGGGTTCCACCAGGGCCACTCAGCTCCTGACTTCATTACAGCCTTGGTTCAAATATGGACAAAAGAGCTGAACTCCCTAGGTGAGGTGAGTGTGACTGCCCTTGACATCAAGGCAGCATTTGACCGAGTGTGGCATCAAGGAGCCCTAGCAAAACTGGAGTCAATGGGAATCAGGGGGAAAACTCTCCACTGGTTGGAGTCATACCTAGCACAAAGGAAGATGGTTGTGGTTGTTGGAGGTCAGTCATCTCAGCTCCAGGACGTTACTGCAGGAGTTCCTCAGGGTAATGTCCACAGCCCAACAATCTTCAGCTGCTTCATCAATGACCCTCCTTTCATAAGGTCAGATGTGGGGATGTTCACTGATGATTGCACAATGTTCAGCACAATTCGCAACTCCTCAGATACGGAAGCAGTCCTTGTCCAAATGCAGCAAGACCTGGACAATATCCAGGCTTGGGCTGACAAGAGGCAAGTAGCATTCATGCCACACAATAGCCAGGCAATGACCATCTCCAATAAGAGAGAATCTAACCATCACCCCTTTACATTCAGTGGCATTACCTTCACTGAGTCGGCCACTATCCTGGGGGTTACTATTGACCAGAAATTGAACTGAGCGAGCCATATAAATAATGTGGCTACAAGAGCAGGTCAGAGGCGAGGAATCATACGACAAGTAGCTCACCTCCTGACTCCCCAAAGCCTGATCACCATCTACAAGGCACAAGTCAGGGAATATGTTGGAATAATTCCAATTCGCCTCAATGAGTGCAGCACTCTCAACACCCAAGAAGCTGGACACTGTCCAGGACAAAGCAGCCTGCTTGATTGGCACCACATCCACAAACATTCACTTCCTCCAACACCTGCGCACAATAGCAGCAGTGTGTACCATCTACAAGATGCACTGCAGGAACTCATCAAGGCTCCTTAGACAGCACCTTCCAAACCTGCGGCCACTATCGTCTGGAAGGACAAGAGCAGCAGACACATGGGAACACCACCATCTGCAAGTTCCCCTCCAAGCCATTCACCATCCTGACTTGGAAATATATCACCATTCCTTCACTGATGCTGGGTCAAAATCCTGGAACTCCCTCCCTAACAGCACTGTGGATGTACCTACACCACATGGACTGCAGCGGTTCAAAAAGGCAGCTCACCACCAACACCTTCTCAAGGGCAACTAGGGATGGGCAATAAATGCTGGCCCAGCCACTGAAGCCCACATCCCGTGAATGAATAATAAAAAAAACCCCCAGGCTGAGACACCAGTGAAAATTTCCAAACGAATCATCAAAAAGTCGAGTAGATCCAGCAAGGATGTGTACAATGCAATCCTAGAGTGGAGAAACACACCTCCTGTGGGCATGTAAAGTAGTTCAGTTTTGTGACCAATGTCATGATGCAACGAACTACTTTCCAATAGCTAAAACACTACTGAAGCCATAAGTAGTAACAGGAGCGAGTGAGAAAATCAAAGTGAAACAACAGAAAACCAAATTTCACTCAGATAAAGCTACCAAATCATTGCCAAAGCTGAGAATTGAACAGCCTGTCTGCTTGAAAACATTCAATAATCTCCATAAAAGTCAGCTCACTTGGCAACATGGGACCTGTGTAGAGAAGTTACTACCATGATCGTACACTGCGAAAATGAACAAGCAGATATAATGTCATCACCCCAGACACATATGTACAACTAGAGAAGCTGCTCTTTCACAGCAGATAGCTGGCGAGGAAGATGCAAGTTCACCAACAGCACAAGGAACTGAAGGTCCATTAGTCCCAGAGGTCAACCATTCCCCAACAAAAGGCAATGGATCAGCAACAACAGTCACCACAGCAGCGAAATTCCGCGGAGAGGCAACATCACCCCAGGAGCGAACATCAAATAACAAGCTCTACAAATTATGCTCGCAATGCCTGTCAGAAAGAAGTGGGTCAGACTGGAATGACCAGTTTTCTGTACATGCATGATCACTCTCATTGTAGGCCATGTACATGTCTGACTTGCAACTGTAAATGAAAAGGGGGATGTTTGGAGAAGTGCCTTTATGCAATGTGGCCATAGGCTTGCCATAGTCATGTGACCTGTCACCTTTAGTGTATCAAGGCTTAAGCGCAGAAGCCATTTCATCTACCATTTTAAACACTCACTTCATTTCCTCCTAAAAGCATCCACTTCTGCTAGGGCACAGAAAGATAACCGGCAGCTCACCATGTGAGCCTCAACTTCAAATACTAACCAAACACAAGTCATTCCAAAAAAACAATCAAAACACTACGTAGAGGGTCAGTAGAATATGATCAGAGATAGCAACATAGCCGATTTCCCCCTTCCCAGGGCTTGGGTGCAGAGCTGAATTGTAACATGCCCGTCACCACCCCATCAGAGATTAGCTCATGCAGAACAAACTGTTCCATTATTTAAACATGTACTCAATAACTGATTATAAAATTGAAGCATAATGGTGAAAGGCTCACCTTTACTGAAGAACATAGAAGCCATCTGGCCCATTTCTATCCGTTCCACAATTTCAAAGGCATCGTACGTACGAGCTTTTTCTAGGCATAAAAATAGGCGATAAAATTGTTAGTGCACAGACTCAAATAATGGAAAGGACATCAAATTTCAAAATTTTACATCATAATCTCTGCTCCCTCCCCCCAGTCAGGATTCTGTCTGCAGATCCATATTGTTTAATTTGCGCCATTACCTTTCACTTTGCATCATCCTCCCTAATTATTTAATCTCTCCTACTTTCTACTTATCACAGGCCTTCCCCTTTTGCTCTTTCCTCCCCTACACCTTTTCCATGTCTCTGTACTTACATCTCAAGCTTCTCCTCATTCAGATGAAAGGTCACAGAACTGAAACGTTAACTTTGTGTCTGTCTCCACAGATACTGTGACCAGCTGAGTATTTCCACCACTTGATTTTTATTAGTGGAAAGGGCTATATTTTATTAGGCAGGCAGTTGTAATCTTTAGAAGTTTAACATCCTGCAAATCAATAGACAAATCACAAAATATGGTCAGATTATCATGTTTAACCTAACTGGTCTGCATATTGAAGCCACTGAACAAAACCTGCAATAACTGGAAGCTTCATCAATGCTCTAATATCTGAAGTGTACTGTTGAAGTCCTGTAAACAGGGTCTGCCTACACCCATGCTTAGAGGGCAAGCTCAAAAGCTAGCAAGGGAATTGAGAAAACTAACTGATGGGTTGAAAGCAGCAGTTAAATGTTCTGGAATTCAGGCACTGTGCAAAGCACAACTCTAGAAATCAATGATGGGACCATTACAGCTTTTAATTTACATTAAAATCTTGGATTCAGAAGCTCAGTGCATACTGGCGTAATTCACAGCTGATAATATGCAAGGATGAGGCAGTTCAACCTAAATAAACACCTCTGGGCCTAAAACTTAAATATGTAAAAAAAAGAAAGCAAAATATTGCAGATGTAAATCAAATAAAAAAGTGCTAGAAATGTTCCGCAGGTCTGACGTGTGGAGAGAAAAACTGAGGTAATATTTTAGGCCTGTAACCTTTCAGCAGAACTTAAATAGGTAAGTGGGTAAACTAATGGTGATGTTCAGACTATTGTTCAGCTGCCTCAGCTCCTTCCTCCTTTCGTTTGCCTATCAAGCTGAACCATGCTCCCATCTCCCCCATGCCCTCTCCAAACTCAATCTTGTCCATGAAACCCAGCTCCTGCTCCATTAAACCAATTTGCACTAAACTACTGATTGGCTAACTTTTCCTTCCTGGTCCCCATGCCAGCTGACATTGTAAAATAATGCAACAACTTGATTTATACAACACCTTTCACAAGTGTTTTGCAACCAATTGAGTACTTTTCAAGTGCAGTCACTGTTCTAGTGTGACAGCCAATAGCAACTTCCAACTAATAGCAATGAGATACATAACTGGATAATGCTTTAGTGGCATTGGTTGAGGAATAAATATTGGTCTTGACACTGGAGGAACTCAATGCTCTTCAAATAGTACAGTGGGATCCTTTTATATCCAACCAATTGGTTAAACCTTGGTTTGAGGTCTCATCTAAAGGGCAACACCCATGACAACACAGCACCCACTCAACTCCACAATTATTCCGAAGGGAAGCTTCCTCAAGTAACCCGACAAGTTCTTAATCTTAATACAGATGCAACTTTGTCCAAATTGTAAGGATTAGCCAGTAAAAACATACAATTTCCATATTTTAGCTATTTATTTTAGTGCTGAAAGATAATTCAGCTCTCAAAAAAAGCCTCCCTCAATACTCACGCACTGAAAGAATGGGTCTGGTCTCTGACCGCTCGTGACCATCCCATTTCGCAACTGTATTCTTGTCGTTGTCGTCGTCATCATCATAGGAATCTGAAGAGGGATCATTATCGTTCACCTTAAGTGGAAAAAAAACAGCAACAAGTCTAATAAGTACCTCTTGTGGCTCTGGAACATATAATGGCTGAGATTTGCTACTTCTGTACTTCCCAGACTTTAACTTCAGCTGCTGCTCATTTTAATGTTTGGAAACTTGTGGCTTGGGAATCAGAGAAGTGGGAAATTCTGGATCGAACCAGGACTCCATCCCCTCTTTCCTTTGCATATCCTACAGTTAACATTTATTGATAGGCATCCTGGTAAAATGAGCTTGCTTTAAAAACATAAACCTAGACACCAACAATTCCCACAGTGGTTCAATAGGAACAAAAGAATCTCAGGAATCTTCTGCAGGGCTCAATTCATAGGCACTACTGTAATTTTAAATAACAACTTTCACACATTATACTTCATAGCAACTTCTCGCCAAACAATTTCTTAGGTTGGTTAAATGCTCAAGTTCCAGGAAAGGAATTTCAGCTGTTACAGTTGTCCCATTTTACCCCCAACACACTTCACTTCAGTGTTTTCCAAGGTCAGTGGAATATTCACCCCAGGAACAATGTACACTTGTTTTTTGTCGTACACAAGCCTTTTAAACTATTTTGCATTGCCCCAAACACATGGCAACCTGAAAGGGTCGACCCACGTGCAGTGTGCACAAGAACTTTTGGGTTTCTGTGCGACCACACAATTCAGGAGGAACATTGCCCAGAGCTGTTTACCAGTGTTTGGATCTGGAACAGAGATATAAACTGGTGGCTGTTGAGAGACTCACTCCACAGTTAATGGTGTGACCCGAGCTAGGCTCAGAAGAATAACCGATGGTCAGTTTACAGAAAGAGTCTATCTACCTACATAAGAATCGTATTACGAAAACAAAACTACCAACTCTCCTTAATATCATCACTACAGCGCTCTTATAAAAGTTTTAATAGACTCTGAATGAAGTGCCTACTCAGTCTGTTCCACATCCCTGTCCCATTAAAGATGATGGGTGAGTAATGTTTCTAATCCTTCTATTCTTGCACAAGGTTTTGGGGAGGAGATGGTGTAGTGGTATTATCGCTAGACTAAAAATCCAGAGACCTAGGGTAATGCTCTGGGGACCCAGGTTCAAATCCTTCCACAGCAGATGGTGGAATTTAAATCCAATAAAAAAATATGGAACTAAGAGTCTAATGATGACCATGAAACCATTGAGGATTGTTGTAAAAACCCATCTGGTTCACTAATGCTGTCTCAAAGTGGTTTTGGGGCATTTAAACTCTTACTAGAACACAGCAACTAGTGCCGTAAAAAGGTGGCATGGCTTCTATAATGATTCTCTCCACTGCTTCCTGCGAGAATTGCTGCACTGCATGAGTTTGGAAATATCCTCTCAGAAGATAAGCCTGAAAAAATCAGTCAGAAATAGGGGTTCCTACCCAGATTGGAAGTTCTGGGCCTCAGTCTTCAGGGACCTAGCATTATCCTAGTCATTTCTCCAAGCAATTCCTCATGCAATCCTATTCCTTGTTGGCAGCAGATTCACTCGTGGCTTTCAAAGGGAAATTTGATAATTGTCTGAAGAGAAAAATATTGCAGGGCAACTGGGAAAGGGTGGGGAGCAGGACTTGCTGAGTTGCGCTTGCAGAGAGCTGGTACAGACACAATGGGCCAAATGGCCTTCAGTGGTAAAACAACTGCTCCCACATTCTGCAGCCACCCCCACTTGTCACCTGCCCTGCATTAAGTGTTAACTAATTTATAATTAATAAATCCTACTACCCACAATAAGCTTACTGTTGCTAAACCTTACTGATAATAAACCTTTACAATTGCAAATAAGTTACTAACTTTGAAAGATAAATGAGCTAAGCCAATGGATACTCACCTGCCAATCAACTACCTGCTTCCTAGTGATGTCACACCGCTATTTTCTCTGGCTGTTTCTCTCCCATGTTAGTGAGCGTATCAGAAATTTGATTGTAGGGAGGGCGGGCGAGAAAGAAAGAGATACTATCATGTGTGTGAGTTAATGAGATTGTGTCTCTGCCTTACTCCAAGTCTAGGGCTTCTCACTGTCACCACTACACACCAAGACATACACACACAGACTCTCAGTGGAAGAGTGAGTGAGCGAGCACCCATTGCCTGGAAGTGAGCCTGGCACACAAACACTGATCCTCTCACACTCATTACTCTGTTTTAACTTTGTTTTATTTTTGCTCAGCAAGTTTATTTTCTTAAAACTGTAACATTTTTTAAAAATTCAGTTTAAAGTTGTGCTCAACCTCATCTTTCCGAAGTTCTCTCACCGGCCCCTTGAGGGAGAGAAAAATGGCAACGTGGCCCCCCCCTACCCAAGCAAAAAAAAGCGGGGGGGGGCACATTCCATGGAGAATGTGGCCTCCTTATTCTTCCTACTAATATTCAACATCTCACATTCATTTGCCAATTACACATCAATTCTGCAAGTTTATCAATGCCTTCTGCAATTTGGCGCAGTATTCCTTGGTATCGACCATGCTTTCCATTATCACTTTTTCAAAACTATATAGTAATTGCAAGAAAGCTTTCATGCATTATGTAATTTTCGGGTTGGCAGATTGCAACTATTGAAGCGCCACAAGGATCAGTGCTTGGGCCTCAGCTATTTACAGTTTATATCAGTGATTTAGAGGAGACGAACAAATGTAATTTATCCAAGTTTGCTGGTGACAAAGTTGGTGGGAAAGTAAGTGATGAGGAGGATGCAAAGAGGCTGCAAACGGATTTAGACAGGCTGAAGTTGGTAGATGGAGCACAATGAGAAATATGAAATTATAGTAAATATTATGCAGAGGAATTAGTGTCCTTATGCATTAATCACAAAGCTAACATGTAGGTACAACAAGCATTTGGATGGCAAATGATTAGCATTTGTTTTGGTGTACAAACGTAAGGATGTCTTACTACAATTTGGGCTTTGGTGCAAATACACCTGCTGTGCAGTTTTGGTTTCCTTAGTTGAGGAAATAATTACCTTAGGTGGGGTGCAAAGTTTCACTCAATTGATTCCTGGGATGAAAGGGCTGTCCTAGGAGAGATTGTATAAAATGGACCTATATCCTCCATAGTTTTGAAGAATGAGAGGCAGTCTCAATGAAATTGATCAAATTAAAGGGGATTAGCTGTTTCCCCTGGCTGGAGAGTCTCAAACTAGGGGGTCCTAGTCTCAGGATATGGGGCTGACTGTTTAGGACCAAGTTGAGGAGCGATTTCTTCACTCATGCATGTAAATCTTCGAAATTCTCCACGCAGAGGGCTGTGGATGCTTAGTCAGTGTATTCAAGACAGATCAAAAGATTTTTGGATATTAAGGAAATCAAGGCATGCGGGGGGTTAAGGTAGATCAGCCATGATCTTAGTGAATGGTAGAATAAGTTTAAAAGGCCTGCTCCTATTTTTGTTCTTCCAGGATTCTTTATTCCATCTTAAATCGACTTTAATTAAAATATTGGAGCAAAAATCAATAAAATTATTAAGTGCAGAGTCAATTCTCATTCTGAAGCTCATGCCTCTATTGAAAATTCTAAAGTTCAAAATGTCATTCTGAACACTTGTCTGCAATATTTACATTTAAACCAACAGCTGAGTGATTTTTTTTCCAATCATGCATCTCTGGTAAAAAGCCTGCTAATGACAGTTCCAACATTACAGAATATTAGAATTTTACATTTTAACTAAAGTGTGGTGTTAAGGGCCTCGAGCTTTTCCATTGAATTCTTGCTGCAGAGAAGTGTTAGGAAATTTGAACCAGAAGCTAAGACTAAAATTATTTTGTGATTCTTGTAGTTTCCTGTATTTTATCCCACTTTGATTCATTGTACACCTTCAGCTGTCAGTCCTTCCCTCTGCTTTCTCTCAAATTCAACTTCATTTGCTAATCTCTCTCCCTTCTTTTATTCCATCATTTAGGAGAATCTAGAGATATGACATTTCCTCTGCAGCCTATTTTTTAAGATTAGGAGTGAATCCAGAGTCAGATGGATGAAAATATTTCTGCCTGCCAGGTCTTGCTCCCTCATGATACCATCTTCCCTCAAGTCATTTGATCATGACCTAAGAGTACAATATGAGGTACCTACAGAAGACTCCAAGTCAAGGTGCACCGTTTAACAGGTTTCTTTATCAGGTCATTTTTAACAAATGACTAACTTGAATTCCTACAAGGCCCAAGGGTGGTGCTACTTAGAAGTAAAGACTCAATCGAGGTACATAATTTCTAGATGATGTATCCTAACTGCATGGGATCAAATGCTCCAACTACCAGAATAGACATGAAAAATGAAGACAGTCCTCCCTGGCTGCTAAAGCTAAGCAAGAGTGCTTGGCGAAACAGATTAGCTCAAAGTCACCTTACAAAGAATATTTATTGAAATTTCCCAAAGTGTTCATATAAAATGCATTAGACAACATATCTGGGGCTCCACTGTAATGTGATTCACAGGGTCCACATCATTCTGGGTGAGACATTATAATAACAAGGTCCTTTTAAAAGCACTAAACCAATAGCCAGAATCCAAATGAAGGACAGCCAAATTAACAGAACTAAATTCTCTTTTGGCAAGGGAAATGAGAATAGGCATGGACAAAAGTCAAAATCAGTCATTAGTGAACGGATAAACACATGGGAGAAATGAGTAATTTTTAACTATTCACATTTAGTCTTTGCATCCGTTAGATGTAAGTACTTCTGAAGTAGTGTCACACTTGCAGTAGTTGATTTTTTTTTGTTGGCTTGAAACCATTTCAGTGATCCTTCTGGGTATTGGATGACTGCGGGATAATGGTAGTGGCTCAATCTCCATGTCGTTTTCTTCCGTTTGTTGGACGTCAAAGGATTGGATGTGTTACAATATTTCATTTGTCATCACTTCATTGAAAGCTTCTGGGGAATCAATATTCAACCATGCATTGATGTCATCAGTATCTAATTTGGCTAGAAATCAGGGACATTGAATCCATCATAGTCCACAAATCTTCTCACTTTCAAGCATTTTTTCAGTGTAGCTTTCAGAAGCCTAAATTCCAATGCTTTTGGTGTCATCTTGAATGTAACACCCTAGGCATGTCTCCACAAATTTACCATTTCTCGCCCGGCACAGCCGCATATGTAGATTTCCTATTTCAGAGTTTCTTCAGGCAAGCTGTCACCATCCACCATTTTCAATAGTTCTCCACTGTAGTTACGTTTCAAGATTAATATAATGCCTTGGTCAAGAGGTTGAATGTTTGAAAGAGTGTGCTTTTCAGTAGACGGAGCATTTCACGTTCCCATCTTGTGTTACCAGGTTCTCTGGTGTTAGATGTGCAGGGTAGTTGTTAAGCAACAAGGTGGCCTTCTTCGGTGGTTTGTTGAGATGTTTTCTGACATTTGGTACAAATTCATGGTGAAGCCAGTCTTCAAAAACGAATGAAATCATCAAGGATACGGGTGTTACTCGAATATTAGCACGGGAGATGGAGCATGGTATGGCAAATTTTCTGATGACAAGCAGAGTCAGCTTGTGTCGGCCAGTTTTGTTGCAGCAAAGGCAGACTGTCGGCCTTGTCTATATCTATTTAAATCTGGACATTTTGTTAGTTCTGTTTCTCGTTGCTAGTGTCTTCTATGGTAACTTCTTGTAGTATAGGGCTGTCTAGTCAGTTGTACGTTTGTTCTCATTGAATTCAGAAGATTTTACTTGGAGCATACAATGGGAGAGGTTAGTACAGTGAATAGTTAAGGACCATCTAGACAGAGTGATCAGAACATGAAGGAACTTCATATTCAGTTCAAGGATGAGAAATTTGGGTCTTAAACTTGTATCTTCAACTTAAATAAAGGCAATTACCAGGGTATGAAAACAGAGTTGACTAAAGGATACCGGAAAATATAGGTTAAAAAACATAAGATGGTGGAGAAACAATGGCCGACATTTAACTGAGATAAATCATAACTCAAAAAGATATATTCCATTGAAAAAGACTACCACAGAAGGGCGCATCATCCGTAACCTACAAAGTTAAAGATGGTATCTGGTGTCAAATTGAAAGAAAAGGTGCACAATGCTAAGAAGATTAGTGGTAGGCCAGAAGATTGGGAACATTTCAGAACCCAGCAAACAATGACTAAAAAAAAAAGAAATTGGAGTATGAGAGAAAACGGGCAAGAAATAAAAACACAGGAAACATTTCCACAAGTATATAAAAAAGGAAAATAGTGACAGTGTTGGTCCCTTATAGGATGTCATTGGGACCAAATAAGTGGCAAAGACTTTCAACAAGTATTTTCAAAGTGCCTTCACAGAAAAAGACACAAAGCACCCCAGGCAGGGTAGAAAATAAAAAGGGTAAAATGGAAAGAGAAATTACAACCATGATCACTAGTATTTCCATTACTCTTTGTAAAACGGGACTAAAGGCTGACAAGTCCCCTGGACCTGATGGTCTGCATCATAGGTTTTTAAAGGAAATGGATGCAGTGATAGTAGATGTACTAGCTATGATCTTCCAAAATTCACCAGATTTTGGAAATCGAGCAGATTGGGAAAACTGCAAATGTAACACCACAATTCAAGGAAGGGGAAAGACAGCAGGAAACGATAGGTCAGCTACTCTACCATCTGTCATTGGGAAAATGCCAGAATTCATCATTGAGGAGGTAGTAGCAGGACACTTAGAATATCATAATGCAATCTGGCAGAGTCAACGTGGTTTTGTGAAAGGAAAATCATACTTGACAGTTAGAAGAGTATCCTGCAGTTAGCATCGCAGTGAAGCAGTCTGGGAAGAGTGTCATGCAGTCAGTTCTCATTGAAAATAACAAGAGTGACATTACAAGACAGCGCGAGAGCGCGGTGGAGAGATCAGAACCAGCGAGAGTGTGGGGAAACTTCAAACAATGACGTCAGCACAAAGGTGAAAGCTGATTGGTGAGTAGTGGGTAAGTGTTTTTCTCTAGTTTAAAATAGATTAAGCTAAGGTAAGGGTTCTGGTTTTTATTTACAATAAATAATTTAACGTCTTTTCAATGTATTTAACCTAAAGGGTTTCTTTTCAACTAGGAGCATGGCAGGGCAGCTCAGTCCCATGTTATGTGCCACCTGCAACATGTGGGAACTCCAAGTCACTCTTTGCGCTCTGACCGACCACGTGTGCAGGAAGTGCCACCAGCTGCAGCTACTTGAGCTCCGGGTTTCAGAGCTTGACCGGCAACTGGATGCACTGAAGTGCATCTGCAAGGCTGAGAGTTTCACAGACAGCACATTTTTAGACGTGGTCACCCCACAGCTTACCGAAGTGCAGGCAGAGAGGGAACAGGTGACCAGTCGGAAGAAAGGTGCCAGGCAGGTAGTCAGGAAATCCCCAATGTGCATCTTGCTCGAGAACCACTTGTGCATGTTGGAAAACGGTGAGTGTGACGGTTCCTGTGGGGGAGTGCAGCCACGCTCATGGCACTGAGTGGCTCAGCTGTATGGGGGGGGTGCAGACCACCCCCCCCCCCCCCCCCCCCCCCCCCCCCCCTTAGGAGGTTAGTCCAGATGAATGTGTAGCTGGAGAGATGGTGCAGGAGGGAGGGCTTTAGATTTCTGGAACATTGGGACCGTTTCTCGGGGCGGTGGGACCCGAATGAGGCGGACAGGTTGCACCTGAACAAAACCAACATCCTTGCAGGGTTCTGTTGAAGGGTCGTGAGGACTTGAAACGTTAACTTTATCTTCTCCGCTGATGCTGCCAGACCTGCTGAGTTTTTCCAGGTAATTCTGTTCTTGTTTTGGATTTCCAGCATCCACTGTTTTTTGTTTTTATCCTTTCGGGGAGGCTTGCTAGTGCTGTAGGGGAGGGTTTAAACTAACTTTGCAGGGAGAGGGGATCCTGAGAGGGGGTTCAGCAGAGGGGATGCACAGCCAAAACTGGGAGAGCAAGTGAGTCTGGAAGGCATAGAAATTATAGGCCAGTTAGGTATTTATTTTAATGCAAGGAGTCTGACGAATAAGTTGAGGACACAAATTAACACATGGAGATATGGTGTCGTTGCTGTCACAGTGACATGATTGAGAGGGGGCCAGGATTGGCAGCTCACTATTCCCGGATATAGGGTCTTCAGGCAAGAAAGGGAAGGAGGTAAAAGAGGAGGGGGTATCGCAAACAAAAACAGAATTACCTGAAAAAGCTCAGCAGGTCTGGCAGCATCGGCGGAGAAGAAAAGAGCCGACATTTCGAGTCCTCATGACCCTTCAACAGAAAGATCAAGGAATCAATTACAGCAGTAAGGAGGGAAGACATCTTAGAAGGCTTCTCAAATGAAGCCAAATGGGTGGAACTTAAAAACAAAAAAGGAGCAATCACATTGCTGGGAGTGTACTATAGGGCCCCAAACAGTCAGAGAGAAATAGAAGAGCAGATATGTCGGCAAATTTCAGGGAAGTGTAAAAATAATAGGGTGGTGATAGTGGGGAATTTCAACTTCCCCATCGTTAACTGGGTTAGTCATAGTGTGATAGGTTTAGAGGCAGCAGAATTCTTAAAATGCATCCAGGAGAGCTTTTTAAGCCAGTACATAGAAGGTCCGGTTCTGGACTTAATTCTAGGGAATGAAGCCAGGCATGTGGTAGAGGTATCAGTGGGGGAACATTTTGCAGATAGTAATCATAACTCCATTAGATTCAAGGTTGTTATGGAAAAGGACAAGGACAGGCCAGAAATCAAAGTTCTAAATTGGGGGAAGGCTGACTGGGAGCAGCTACTTTTAGTTAAATCTGCATCAGAGCAGTGGGACTCATTCAAGAAGGAAATAGGGAGAGTACAGGGCCAACATATTCCAGCAAAGACAAAGGGTGAGACCAACAAATCCAGGGAACCCTGGATGTCAAGGGATATACAGGATTGGATAAAGAGAAAAAGGGAGGCTTATAGCAGATACCAAGGGCTCAAAACAGCAGAAGCCCTGGAGGAGTATAGAATGTGAAGGGGGGAAACTTAAAAGGAAATTAGGAGAGCAAAAAGGGGGCATGAAAAAACTTTGGCAGGTAAAATAAAGCAAAATCCAAAGTTATTTTACAAGTACATTAAGAGTAAGAGGATAATTAGGTAAAGAGTTGGGCCCATTAAGGACCTTAGCGGTAATGTGCGTGTGGAGCTGGAAGACGTAGATAGGGTTCTAAGTGGATACTTTGTGTCGGTGTTCACTAGTGAGAGGGACGACATGTGTGCGGAAATCAGGCAAAAGGACTGTGACAAATTAAAGAAATTAGCATAAAAAGGGAGGAGGTTCTAAGTGGTCTGGCAGGCTTAAAAGTAGATAAATCTCCAGGCCCGGATGAAATGTATCCCAGGCTGTTGAATGAGGCAAGGGAGGAGATAGCAGGGGCGCTGGCAATAATTTTCAACACCTCTCTGGCCACAGGAGAGGTGCCAGAGGACTGGAGGACAGCCAATGTGGTACCGTTATTCAAGAAGAGAGGAAAGGGTAAACCAGGGAACTACAGGCCAGTCAGTCTAACCCCAGTGATGGGGATACCATTGGAAGCAATTCTGAGGGACAGAATTAATCTACCCTTGGAGAGGTAGGGATTAATCAAGGACAGTCAGCATGGTTTTGTTAAGGGGAGGCCATGTCTGACCAAATTGATTGAACTTTTCGAAGAGGTGACCAGGTGTGTAGATGAGGGCAATGCATTTGACGTAGTCTACTTGGACTTCAGCAAGGCTTTTGATAAGGTCCCACATGGGAGACTAATAACGAAGGTAAGAGCCCATGGGATCCAAGGCAATTTGGATCCAGAATTGGGTGAGTGGCAGGAAGCAGAGGATGATGGTTGAAGGGTGTTTTTGTGCCTGGATGCCTGTGTCCAGTGGGATTCCACAGGGATAGGTGTTGGGTCCCTTGCTGTTTGTGGTATATATAAATGATTTAGACTTGAATGTAGGAAGGTTGATCAGTAAGTTCGCGGATGACACGAAAATTGGTGGGATGGTAAATAGTGAGGTGGATAGCCTTAGATTACAGGAGGATATAGATGGGCTGGTCAGGTGGGTGGCATATGGAATTTAGTCCAGATAAGTGTGAGGTGATGCACTGGGGCAGGACAAACATGCACAGAAATACACGATGAATGGTAGGACCCTGGGAAGTACCAAGGGTCAGAGGGACCTTGGTGTGTATTTCTACCGGTCCCTTAAGGTAGCGGGACAGGTAGATAAAGTGGGTAAGGCAGCATATAGGGCACTTGCCTTTGTAGCCAAGGCATTGAATATAAGAGCAGGGAGGTATGCTGGATCTGCATAAAACACTGGTTAGGCCACAGCTAAAGCATTACGTGCAGTTCTGGAAGGATGTGATTGCATTAGAGAGAGAGCAGAGGAGATTTACCAGGATGTTGCCTGGGCTGGAGAGTTTGAGTTATGAGAGGTTGGATAGACTGGGGTTATTTTCCCTGGAGCTGAGAAGATTGAGGGGGGGGCATGATTGAGGTGTATAAAATTATGAGGGGCATAGATAGGGTAGAAAGGAAGTAAATTTTCCCCTTGGTAGAGGGTAACCAGGTGGCATAGATTTAAGTTAAGGGGCAGGAGGTTTAGAGGGGATATGAGGAAGAATTTTTTCACCCAGAGTGTGGTGGGAATCTGGAACTCACTGCCAGAAAGGGTGATAGAAGCAGAGACCCTCATAACATTTACGAAGTGTTTGGATGTGCACTTGCGATGCCATGGTATACAAGGCTATGGGCCTAGTGCTGGAAAATGGGATTAGAATAGTAAGGTACTTGTTTGACTAGCACAGATGCGATGGGCTGAAAGGCCATTTTCTGTGCTGTAGGCCTCTTATGACTATGACTCTACAGTTCTTGGAGGATGTAAGAAGCAAAAGGGAACAAGATATAGTGTATTTGGTTTTCCAGAAAGCATTTGACAAGGCGCCACACAAAAAGGTTACTACACAAAAGCTCACTGAGTTGGGGGTGATAAAGGATTGGCTTGCTCACAGGAGACAATTTGGATAAAATGGGTCATTTTTAACTTGGCAAATTAACTAGGAGTGCTGCAGGGATCAGTGATGCAGTCTCAACTATTTACAGTTTATATTAATGACTTGGATGAAGGGACCAAGTGTATTATAGCCAAATTAGCTGATGATACAAAAAGGTACATAAAGAACTAGGAGCAGGAGTAGGCAATTCAGCCCCTCGAGCCTGCCCTGCCATTTATTACGATCATGGCTGATCTCCTTTCGGCCTCAATTCCAATTTCCCGCCTTCTCCCCATAACCTTTCAACCCGTTACTAATTAAAAATCTGTCCATCTTCTCAAATTCATTCAGGTAGACAGGGAAGCAAGTTGTGAGGATACAAAGTGTGCAAATGGATATAGATAGGTTAAGTGAGTGGGAAATAGGTCAGCAAGCACAGGGTATATGGGAATGGGACTTGATACAAGTTACGACATAGGTAGAGTTTTGGATGACTTCAATTTACAGAGAGTGGAATGTGGCAGACCAGTCAGGAATGCATTGGAATAGTTGGGTCTGGAGATAACAAAGGCATGGATGAGGTAAACTGAGACAGGGGCAACGGCAGGTGAAGTTAGAGGTGGAAATGCACAGACTTAATGATGGTTTAAATAGGTCAGAAGAATACAGAATTTAAGGCAAATTATTGACAGAGAAGTGGCCAATCTAGCTTTCAGCTTATTTGGCAGTTATTAGACAGGCTCAACAATTACATATGGGGTTGTGTTGGGGGACATCATTCCACTTCAGTCATCAAGGAACAGAGCAAACCAGTTCAGACAGAGATACATCAGGTGGGATTTTCCACCCCCACTACCGCCGGGGTCTATGGGTCCTGCCGCAAGTCAATGGACTCTGGCTGGGGCTTTGCCTCGCCTGTGGTGGATCCCACCTGCCACAGGGACAGAAAAACCCGGCCATCATGAGGGTCAATAAAGGAAGAATAAATTAAAAAAAGGTATTTCAGAAGAAGCTGGATAACACATCTATGCCACTTTCTGAACTGCTCCATGTGGTAGGAAGTTCCACATCCTAATCAGCGAGTAAAGAACTTCCTGAATTCCTTGTGATTATTTTATGCTTGTGGCCTAGTTTTGGACGCCCCACCCCATTTACTTTCTGTATTCAAACTGTTGAGTGATGTAGTATTTTCCCCAAAATGAACTTTCCCATGAAAATATTATTCATACTTTATGTTTCAATATTCTTACTAACTGATAAGGAACACAATGAAATCATCTTTAGAACAAGAGATCTTCTAATGAAGAACGTAACAGTGCTTCTCTGCTCTGATGTGTGCAAGACTGAAAGCTAAACAGCTTGAGGATTTATCTTCAAATCCAGAAGCTGATAGGTCAGGAGGAATGAGACAAGGTACTGCCAGAAAACAAAAGTTCTTATTGTGCAACATGATCCCTTATGTTGCAAGTACATTTTGTACATATAGGACTCACTCTCTTTTCAAGATGCAATCAATCCAGGCCACACTTGTGCCAGCACACAGTAATGCAAAGTGCTCAGATTTTTCCATCCCCATTGTGGCCAAAGTCACTCAGTTCCATCAAGTGTTCAATTCAGGCAATTATTTCTGTATCAGTACCCTCAAGGTTTAAGCTTTCGATTTTAATGTAGATGTGAAGCATTTTTAAAATCTTTAAGGTCGTATAGGCAGTGTGTAGGGCACATGAAGGTGATCAGAAAATACTCTCAACAAGAACTTCACCACCATGTGACTGCCAGTCCAAAACAGCTTCTCACAACTCAGCTTCCAGCAAATATTCCAGTTAGTAGCAATCGGTCTGCTATGGGTTCTCCACAACTGCACTTCGAGTATGTGCAAATTGACAAGTTTCAATTTCGTTTTGGTTTGCGAAAGACAGGTATCAATGCTCAATGTTCTTCCCTTGGTCACCTTTGCATCAAAAAGGATGAACACGTTCATCATCTGTGCTGTTGGGTAGGGTTCTGGTAAGTACATAGGTCACTATGGCTGATCTGCACCTTGAATATTCTACTGCAAATAGGACAGGATACTGCAGACGATGGAGTTTTGGATGAGTTGCCGACTTAGGATTTCCTCTCCCTGCGGTTTGTCTCTGCCTCTGATCTGTGCTTGCTTTTGAAGGAGGTTACATCGTTTATTTGGTTGCACCATGTGCAGCCTCCTGGGCGAGCTTCTCCCCAGCCTCAAAGTCAATATCAAAACTCCCAAGTGAAGCCTTCAGCGTCCTTGCAGCACTTAACTTTGGTTTCTTATTCTTTTTTTCCTTCCTGCCAGAGTATTACTCAGATAGAGAACACTACAGAATTCCAGGATGCAGAAATTTAATTTTTGGAATAAATTGATCAATATAAAATTAATATGAAATTAATTCCAGATTAATGCTTCAGTAGGCATTTCTTGTTTCTTCCGGGGTACAGCAGTAACCCTGGTCCACAATTCAACTTCAGCCTTCCATTGCTGATAAAGTTCAGAGTCAGGGTGCATGAGTCACAAAAAGATAGTAAGCAGGTACAGCATGTTATTAAGGAAGCTAATGGAATGCTATCCTTTATTAAGGGAGGAATTGAAAATAAAAGTAAGGATGTTACATTTCAGTTATACAGGGCATTGGTGAGACCACATCTCAAATATTGTGTGCAGTTTTAGTCTCCTTATCTAAGGAAGGAGGTAAATGCATTGGAGGCAGTTCAGAGGTGGTTTCCTAGATTGATACCTGGAATGAGCGGGTTGTCTTATGAGGACAGGTTGGACAGGCTTCACTTGCACCTCCTTCAATTTGGTCTACTGCATTCGCTGCTCCCAATGCGGTTTCCTCTACATTGGAGAGACCAAGCGCAGACTGGGTGACCGCTTTGCGGAACACCTTCGGTCTGTCCGCAAGCATGACCCAGACCTCCCTATCACTTGCCATTTCAACACACCATCCTGCTCTCATGCCCACATGTCCGTCCTTGGCCTGCTTGTTCCACTTGTTCCAGTGAAGCCCAACGCAAACTGGAGGAACAGCACCTCATCTTCCGATTAGGCACTTTACAGCCTTCTGGACTTAACATGGGGTTCAACAACTTCAGACCATGAGCTCTCTTCTCCATCCCCACCCCCTTTTTAATCCCTTTAATTCTTTTTTGTATTCACTTATTTTTATTCCTTGTTTTATCCTTTTAAAATCCCTTTTTATAACCTTTTTCCCCAATCACCCCCACCCCCCCCAAAGGACCATCTGTCACTGTTCTTTCAGAGAGCTGATCTTTGTTCAGCTATCAACACATTCTGCTTTCTTAACTTATGCCACTATCAGCCCTTCTTTAGTCTTCACACCACCATTAACACTTGCTTTGTCTTGCGTCCATGACATCTTTGTCAGTCTCTCCTTAGCCCCCACCTATCGCTGACCTTCAAACCTGCTTTACCTGCTCCAGCCCCCTTAAACAGCATAAATTTCGTCACACTTCTACTTCTCTTTAGCTCTAAAAAGAGTCATACGGACGCGAAAAGTTAACATTTCTCTCTGCAGAATTGCTGTCAGACCTGCTGAGTTTTTCCAGCACTTTCCGCTTTTATTTCAGATTTCCAGCATCCACAGTATTTTGCTTTTGTCTTATGTTAAAGTTGTCCCTTAATACCAATCACACCTTATCTGCATATCAAATCATTTACTTACTATTCTTTGCCTCTCCCTCCTTTTCCAGCGTAAGTGTGCATTGGCTGCTGCCATGGCCTCAATAACAAAAGTTGTAGTCATATAACTGTAGGGGAAATATGAAAGGCTCAGTCAGGGTCAATGCAAATTGGTTGCAGTTCACGTACTAAATAAACCTTCAGGTTGGAGTTTAACTGCATGAAAAATTTCCACAAACTAAACATTTATTTCTCAGTAATTCATACAGTAAATCCTACCAGTTAACTAGAAACCATATTGGTGGCTCCTCAAGCAGAGACACGCTAAAAGATGAACTGCAGGGGGAAAATTGTAGATAGAATATACTCCAGTCTGCAAGCAGTGATCACTAAGCATAGTCAATCATTCTTTCAGGAATTCTTCATTGAATGTTGGGCACATTTTGACAAGTGTTAAACTCAGTAATGCTGTTGACAGTTCGTTATATACAAAATGTAGATAAATCTAAGGCTTTCATAGAACCCTAATTGGATTTCAAAATGGGTGTATTCAATCATTTACTGGATTTTTCATGACCTATCACTGTGTGAAGTTAAAATTAAATATGATTAAGTTAGCTGAATCAAGCTGTAGAGAGTAGTATTTATGGTCCGGTATGCCAAAGGTATTTAACAGCGAATTAACACTATTCAGCACCTTGACAGTCATATTGGTCAAGCCATTCCACTTAATCCAAACACACTGGGATACTTTTAAAATGATGGGTTTAATTTATTGACAGCTAGGCTTGATTGACATCTACAGTTGTTTTGAAGACAAAGTCAGGCTAGAGGGGGAACAATCTGTCATTCAGTAGACAGCTCTGTAGCTGGCTGTCTTTGCTTAGTCTCTTAATCAGTGTGAGGCTGTCAGGCTAAGTTAGAGGGCTCCATTTTAACACAAAGCCATGAAAGAAGTGAACATATTTCAAGGTCAGTATTACATTTAAACATCAGTGAGAAGTGCCTTTGTTTGACGTCAAATAGATGATATTTATAGTAATGGTTCAATCTTATGTTTGCACTGGGAACTGTTACTTTACCTGTTTAGTGTTAAAAACATTTGTTTCACAATTTGTTGCCCTACAGAGATGAGATGATAAAAGGTGACATTGGCCATATTCCAGTTAACTGAATTAACATCTAGGTGAATATGTGTCTCTGTTCAGTCCCTGATTTTCATTC
The DNA here is from genome assembly GCF_017639515.1 of Carcharodon carcharias. Taxonomy (NCBI): domain Eukaryota; kingdom Metazoa; phylum Chordata; class Chondrichthyes; order Lamniformes; family Lamnidae; genus Carcharodon; species Carcharodon carcharias. Next base: position 3,301,433 of record NC_054488.1, on the reverse strand, counting down.
TTACCTGGCTATTGGGCAGTCTCAAATTATGAGGGGATCAGTACAGAAATGGGGCAGAGACATGAACAAGAAGAAAACACCCAAATACAAAATCTCCAAAAAAAAAAGGTCCACAACCAATTCGATGAAACTATAGCCAAAGCAAACAGATGTAGGGCACACTCACAAAACAATACACCACAAGGCATCATAGAATAAAACCTTGATTTGGCCTCAGTTAAAATACTGTGCACAATTTTGGTCTGCTCATACAGTAGAGGAAATAGAGGCTTTGGAAAGATTGTAGAGGTTGGTAAAATTACTTCAATTTAAAGTGCATCAAATACTCACACTGGTGCAATGAGCTGGGTGCTCACTGATAATATTCTAGAGATAATATTTTAATTTAGTTTGATTGAAGTTTAGGATATGAGGGGAGAGGATCACAGTCTCTGGAGAAAGTCAAAAACAGAAAGAGAAAACCTTTGGCCATATTAAAACCTGGAAAAGTCTCACTCCCTGCAAACATTGAAGTTGGAAGCACTCTCATCTGATCAGAAAATATGAGGTGACCGAGGCAAAGTCTTCAAAATTTAGAGGATTGCTAACAATCAAGACAAATTGTTGAATTGACAAGAATCAAAAATCGGGAAAAGGCACTAAGAGCAATAGAGTTACTAGGGAAAGCCTCAAGGGGAAGAAATGCAAGTGGAAAGAAAATGAGCATAATCAGAAAGAGAAGCTGAAATCAACCAAAGAAAAAGGGCAGGCTTCCTCAACTGAAATTCTATTTCATCAATACCAACCCTCCACTTCTAATGATCATTTCAGAAGGACCCTCAACACATGCCCTTTTCAATAATAGGAAAGGAAACTTTAATATACAAAGTATGTGGAAAGTTATAACTTAAGATGTGCAAGGCGGTTCGATCCTAATACTGTAGACTATTAAGTACATTGCAATGCTTCAACAATTCAAGATTGACAAACAAGAGCAGCCAACCACTTGTACAACATTGTTAATATATAAAAAATCAAAGATGCTTCAGAGGTATGTAAAGAAAACCACACATAGGAGGGGGAGTGGAAGGATTTGAGTTGACTAAAGGCTTGGTTGAAGAGGTGTGTGTTTTGAGAAGTTCTTTAAATTGGATGTGCAGAAAGTGGAGGTGCAGAAAAGCTCGAGGGAATTCCAAAGAGTTGGACCCAACTGTCACAACAACAAGGTAGAAAAAAAATAGGGTAGGAACTGGCCAGGTATTTAAGGCAAGGATTTAAATTGAATGCATTACCTTCATTGCAAGTCACTGAGTAAAGGGGAGGTGATGGGCAAGCATCTGGTTCAGCTTAAGACAGGGGGCGAGTAGTATGGGAGAAAAGTTTCTAGTAGGGGCTGAAGACAATGGTTTAAGTCTTCAATATAGAGTTGGAAAAAATTGCAATTCATCCATTACACAAAGGCAGTCAGGGGAGGCGAGAGGGAGAACTACATGATATCAGCATTCACAGGAAAATTAGTCCCATGCCTGCAGACTAACCAGTGACAGGATCGTCCAGTGAAAGAAATGAGATGAAGGAAGGGAGGGAGAAGAATATAGTGAGTCTCAGTTGTGCATTAATGCCTAGAACCAATAACTCAAAAATCAGCTGAAAATCAGTGAGCGTATAGAAAAAACTGTATGGGATAAATCAAAGACAATCAGCACAACTTGTAACACATCTAACAATTCTCTTCAGGATATTGGAAGAAGGGTCCAATTTTATTAAATTAGTACCCAAGATGTTGTTTATATTGTTTTGAAGGCAGCAGCGATTTGATTCACAGAATGCTTGTTAGAAAAACCCTGACTTATTGAATAAAAGGATATTCAGAGTAGACAAAGGTGGCATGGACAGAAGAGACATTGGGATAAATGGGTCTTGCTTGGATTAGAGATTCTTGTCATCTAGTTCAAAATTATTATACCTAAATGATAATGTAAACACTTATAAGAACTTACAACTTACAAAACTTCCTGTCATCTTTCAACATTCAGAAATATATAATAGGAAATTTGCCATATCCATAGTTCTAAAAGGAAGCTGCATTGGTAAACACTGTTGTAATTACACCTCCTGCCAGTGGCAGTGTTATAGCAACTGTTTTGCACCTCAGGTCCTCAGAATGCACTGCAGTTGAACCTCTAAATATGCGGAGCTGGAGAGTAAAGTATAGTACATAAATAGGGCAAACTTATTTTACAATGGCAGATGAACTGCACTGACATGCCCTGGTCCAATTATCCCCAGGCCCTCTAATCCATCTCCTTCACCTGAGGGCACTCAGTCTATACCACAAAAGGGTAGAGTGAATCAGTAAATATTGATATTGTTTGAACTTGGGCTGAGAAGGAAAAATGTTTACTTATGTTTTCTGCAGATTTAGAATGTGTAGCAAACAATGAGCATTGTAATTGGCAAACAGGTCTCTTATCTACTCATTCCAACGACCAAAGTAATTTAACATGAAAAAGTACAAGATGATTTTGGGAGAAAAATCAAGAATTCTAAGTATAAACTCCACAGAAAGATTCTGAATGGTTTAGAGGATAAGAGATGATCAGAGTCACTCATAGAAAGACTGGTTCCTTTGGTTGGCAGTCAGGAACTTAAAATGATCAATTAAAGGGTTATCAGGAGCACCCAATGCCGGTGTAACTACAATACAACGTCACGACTAAGGAGGCAGCAATCTGGTGGGAAGCAAAAGTACAACCTCATATGGAGTATTGAGATGTGTATAAACAAGAATGGTTTTTCCAATACAGTCTTTGACACCATTCTTACAGTAACAGGCAAACTAAAAACCCCATTCAGACCCTGAACCCCAGATCAAACAATCAAGGGTTGAGGGAGTAGCAGAATTACAGAGATTTGTTGGAGCCTAGAAGAATTTTGGCATAAGTGATTGAAGCAGAGACAGCTACATGTTAAAAAGGATGAAATCAGTATTTGAAACGCAAGAACACACAGGAAAAGTAAGGTATTCAGATGAATTTTAGATTGGTCTAAGAAACTAACAGGAATGAATCGAATGATCTCCTCCTGTGTAATAAATTTCAATGGATCCATTACCATCTGACACGAATTCAATAAGAGGCACATGTTATAGGACCTACCCAAACCTTCAGTACGTAGAGAGGGATTGTGGTAACATCGTTGCTGCAGATAAGAGGGTCAAGGTTTTGCACAGTAGTAATTTGGAGACCTAATTGTATTTTACTGTAACAACTACTCAATTCCATGCAGTGTTTTTATAGTCAGGGAATGCAGACACTACATAAACTTATGTAATCAACAGCTGGTTGGCATAACATGAATTTTTAAATTTGATATTATGATCTTGCACTTTTTTTTTTAAAGTATGAACTAGATGCAACTTGTAACCTAACACTTTGTATGAAATATGCAATGTGAAAACGGTCACAAGTTAAATGAAGGTTAACCTTTAATTGCACCCAATCCAACATCACAAACTAAACACTGGCTACAGGAAGAATTCACCATCATGATGCCATCTACTGGTACAAACCTACCACATCTGCAAATTTACCTGAACAGACAAGCAGTTATGAAAAAAATAGAATTATAATTAAGATGCAAAACTGAAAACATCTCCCTCAAATAGATTATGACTTTTGTTGAAGGGTCATTCGGACCCGAGACGTTAACTTTGTTCCTCTCCGCAGATGCTGCCAGACCTGCTGAGTTTTTCCAGGTATTTCTGTTTTTGTTTTAGATTATGACTTAGTTTTCTACCAAGGACAGAGATTAACTGTTCAAGTGAGTTCTGGAAGTTAAACTATTAACCAAGTGACATTAAGCAAAAGTGATCTTTTGTCATGTTCAATCACAGCCAACTCCTATTTGTGTTAGTTTGGATGTTGGAGACCGGAGGGGGGGTGGAAAGAGGGAGAAAGAAAATGAAATGTGCGAAGTGCACTGTCCCAGGGGTCAGCTTCTATTCTTCATAAACAGCCTGGATTCAGAAATACATCAAGTGCTGGCCAGATGATGCTAAGCTGGAAGATGTAAGAGTTAAGGGAATTCATAAAGGCATAAACAATAGTTGCAATGGAGCAGAGCTGAGACCAATGAAATTCACATGTTTATTTTGCTCTAGGGGAGTGTGTAATACAGACAATATTTCAGTATTAGCAAAATTATCATCCAAAACTCTGCTGCCTTTATCCTAACTGGCACCATATCCAATTCACACATCACTGCTGTGCTCACTAACCTACAATGACTCCTGGTTAAGCAATGACTTGATTTTAAAATTCTCATGCTGGCCTCTTCTCTCCCTATCTCTTCTACTCCTATATTGCTCCAAGATACCTGCAACCCTTTAATTCCAGCTTCTTGAGCAGCCCTGATTTTAATTTCACCACCATTGATGGTTGCGCTTTCAGCTGTCTTGGCCCTCAGCTCTGGAATTCCCTCTCTAAACATCTATCTGGCTCTTTCCCTTTCATACACTCCTTAAAACTTAACACTTGACCCAAGCTACTGATCATCTGCCCCAATATCTCATGTTTGGTTTGGCTTAGTTTCATTTTGTTTTATAATGTGAAGCACACTGTTTTATTACATTAAAAGCACAAACACAAGTTATCATCCATTCTTAGTTGCCTTGAATATAAGAATGTGGAACTGAAGTCTCATTGATAAGTCCAAATAAGGATAATGTTTCCCTTCCCTAAAAAATATTAACTGGGTGTTTACGAGAACTAGCAGCTTTCAAATTACATTAAATGAATGGAGTTTCACAAGTTGTTATAATAAGATTGGAATTCTTGACCAGAAGCACTGGACTACTAAACTAGTGTACGAACATATGAACAAGGAGGCCATTCAGCCCCTCGAGCCTGCTCTGCCATTTCGTAAGATCATGGCTGGTCTGACAGTAACCTGAAATCTGCATCCCCCCTACTGCCAATGACCTATCACCGCTTTCTTCCCAAGAATCTATCCACCTACCTTTAAAATATTCAAAGATTTTGCTTCCACCACTTTTTCAAGAAGAGTTCCAAAGACTTATGACCCTCAGTGAAAAAATTTCACTTCATCTGTTTTAAATGGGCGACCCCCTAGTTCTAGATTCTCCCACAAGAGGAAACATCCTCTCCTCCTGCACTATCGAGACTCCTCAGGATCTTATGTATCAGTTAAATTGCCTCTTACTCTAAACTCCAGCAGATACAAGTCTAATCTGTCCAACCTTTCCTCATAAGACAACCCATCAATTCCAGGCATTAAGATAAAAGCAAAAAAACCGGACTGAATATTGAGTTCAACAATCTTAGATCATGAACTCTCTCCTCCATCCCCACCCCCTTTCCGATTCTCCCCCACTCCGTTTTTTTTCCAATAATTTATAGAGTTTTCTTTTCCGACCTACTTCCATTATTTTTAAATGCATTTCCATCCATTGTTTTATCTCTATCTTTTAGCCCTTTTTGATTACTTCACCCCCCCCCCCCCCCCACCCCACCGGTCATCTGTACCTTGCTCGTCCTGCTTTCTACCCTTAATTAGCACATTCCTTAGATAATATTCTACACCTCCTTTGTCCTTTTGTCCGTGACATCTTTTGGTTATCTCCACTTATCACTGACCCTCTATCCAGCTCTTCTTGTCCCACTTCTCCTCCACCCCCCCCACCCCCCCCACCTTAAACCAGCTTATATTTCACCTCTCTTTATTTTTACTTAGTTCTGTTGAAGGGTCATTCGGACTCGAAACGTTAACTGTGTTCCTCTCCGCAGATGCTGTCAGACCTGCTGAGTTTTTCCAGGTATTTTTGTTTTTGTTTTGGAATTCCAGGCATTAGTCTGGTAAACCTTCTGTAGATAACAGATTGGCAGAAGTAATAGGGTAATACTCCATGAACTTGACATGAAGCAAAAGATTTTAAAGTTAAAACAAAGCCTTGTCTCCACATATACTAAAAAGGTGGAATTCAATACCATACTGCCATCTTCTGGTATAAACCTGCTCCTGCACTATAAAAGCATCTAAGCTGGCAAGCAGTTATAAAACACACGAGCTGTTAATTAAGGAGCAACTAAAACATACAATACAAACCTTAATAGATCACTGGTTAGATCTCAGTTGAAGTAGCATCCAATTCTGGGATCACACTTTAGGAAGGATGGGAATGCCTTGGAGAAGGACCAAATGACATTTCCCATTCCACTGACATTTACATGGTGACCAAGGATGGGACCTAAATATTAAAGGGTATTTGGCGCTTTGAAAAGATAGGAAACTAGGAAAGCTAGATTAGCAGGGGATGGGAACTGGAGGGCAGATTCAGAGCAGGTAACAGGAGACAGAAAATTAGTCAGTGACTCTAAAGGAAAGAAGCACAGGTTAAAAAGTTTACAACACAGGGATTTGGAAGTGTTAATAAGGTATTTATGTAAATATAAGGAGTTTAGTAAATAAAACCGATGATCTGAGGGCACAGATAGCAATGGTACCATGTGCCTATAACGGAAACTTGGCTTAAAGGAGGGACAAATATGATCAACATTCCTGGATAGAATTTTCAGGCAGGATAGAGAGGGGGGGATAAAAAAGATGGGGGTGTAGCATTATTGGCTAAAGAATTAATTACAGCTGAGAGATGATATCCTCAATGAAACGTCAAATGAAGCCATATGGGTTTAGCTCAGAAATAAAAATAAAGGGGCAGTCACACGGCTAGGAGTATACTATAGACCCCCAAATAGTGGGAGAGAGTTAGAAGATCAAATATGTGTGCAGATTTCTGAGTGCAAAAATAATTGGGCAGTAATAGTTGAAGACTTCATTCCCAATTGATATTAGATTAATTGAACAGTGTGACAGGCACAGGGCACAAAGCTCGAACCACATTCAAGAGAATTTTTTTTTAAGCCAACACAAGCCCAACGAGGGGAGACACAATTCTAGACTTAGGAGATGAAGCTGAGCAAGTGGATGAAGTAACAGTGGGGGACCATTTTGGAGAAAGTAACCATAATAGTTAGATTTAGCATAAGTATGGAAAAGGACAAAAATAGAACAGGAGTAAAGGTTCGAAATTGGGGGAAAACAAATTTTACAAAGTTGAGAGGTGAACTAGATACAGCTATTAGAAGGGAAGAGTGTCAAATCAGTGGGAGGCATTCAAAAGCAAAACTCTATGGGCAGTGGAGACATGTCCCCACAAAGGAAACGGGTAGTACTGCCAAATCTAGAAGCCCTGGTTATCCAGAAGCACACAGGGCAAGATAAAACAGAAAAACGAAAGCTTACAACTGTCACAAAAAGCCTAGAGGAATATAGAGATTACAGGGGTGAAGTTAAAAAAAAGGAAATTAGGAAAGCAGAGGTTACAAAAAAATATTGGCAGGTAAAATCAAAGAAAACCCAAAGATGTTTTACCAGTACATTAAGAACAGGAGTGTAACTTAAAAAAGGATAGGGCCTATCAACAATGCACATGGTAACTTGTGCATTGATGTTGAAGATGTGGGCAGTGTTTTCAATGAGTATTTTGTCTCTGTCTTCACTGAGAGAGATGATGCAGACATTCTAGTTAAAGGTGGTGTGAGAAATATTAGATACAATAAGCATAATGAGAAAGGAAGTACTGGAGTGACTGACATCCTTAAAAGGTGGATAAATCACCAGGGCTGGATCGATTGTGTACCAGGCCATTAAAGGAAGCCATGGAGGAAATAGCAGACACTGAGGATCATTTTCTAATCTTCACTAGATACAGGCAAAGTACCAGAGGATTGGAGACCAGCAAGCATTGTACCATTATTTAAAAAGGGCGCAAGACAATTATAGGCCAGTCTGACCGCAGTGGTAAGAAAATTATTGGAATCAAGTATGAGACACAGGATAAACTGTCAGTCACTTAGAAAGGCACAGATTGATCAGAGGTAGTCAGCATGGTTTTGTTAAGGGAAGATAGTGTCTTACTAACTTAAGAGAAATTTTTGAGGAAGTAACAAGGAGGATTGATGAGGGTAGTGCAGTGGATGTTGGCTACATGGATTTTAGCAAGACATTTGACAAGGTCCCAACATGGCAATGGTCAGAAAAGTAAAAGCCGATGGGATACAGGGGAAGGTGGCAGGTTGGATCTAAAATTGGCTCAGGTGACAAGAAACAAAAGGGCAACGGTCAATGGATGTTTTGCAAATGGAAAGTGGCATGCAACAGGGTTCAGTGTTAGGGCCCTTGCTGTTTGTGGTATATATCCATGATTTGGACTTAAATGTGGGAAGCATGATTGAGAAATTTGCAGATAACAAAAATTGGCCAAGTAGCTGATAATGAAGAGGATAACTGTTGTCTCCAGAATGATATCAATGGTTTGGCCGAGTGGGCAGAAAAGTGACAAATGGAATTCATTCTGGAAGAGTGTGAGGTGATGCATTTGGGCAAGGCAAATAAAGCAAGGGGACACTCAAATGGAGGATATTGGAAGGGTAGAGAAAATGAGGGACCTTGGAGCGCATGTCCACAGGTCCCTGAACGTGACAGGACAAGGGGATGAGGTGGTAAAGAAAACATATGGTATGCTTTCCTTTATTGGATGAGGTATTGAACACAAAAGCAGGGATGTAATGCTGGAACTGTATAAAATGCTGGTTAGGCCACAGCTGGAATTTTGTGTACAGTTCTGGTCACATTACAGGAAGGACATAATTGCTCTGGAGAGAGTACAGAGGAGATTTACAAGAATACTGACAGGGCTTATATTGCAGCTAGAAGGAAACATTGGAAGGCTAGGGTTGTTTTCCTTAGGACAGGGGCAGCTGAGGGGTGACCTGACTGAGATGTACAAAATTAAGGAGCCTGGATAGGGTAGACAGGAAAGGCCTGTTTCCCCTAGCCAGGGAGCATGGATTTAAACCGATTGGTAGGATGATTAGAGAGGACATGAAGAAAAACATTTTTCAACCAGAAGGTGGTGGGCATCTGGAATTCACTGCCTGAGCTGTTGGTTGAGACTGAAATGCTCAACTCATTTAAAAAACAAAGGCACCTGGAACAGCATCTAAAGGGCTGTAACCTGAAAGGTTACAGACTAGGTGCTGGAAAGTGAGATTAAAATGAGCAGCTCCTTTATTTTTTGGCCAGCACAGATGCAATGGGCTGAATAGCCTCTTTCTGTGCTGTAACTTTTCTATGATTCTAAAAGATGGTGGGGTAGCTTTATTAATTAAGGATGTCATTAGTACAGTAGTGGGAGGTGACCTTGGCTCGAAAGAGCAAGATGTAGAATTGGTTTGGGTAGAGACAAGTGTTATGACCACAGCTGATGTTAATTCCTGCACAAACCAAATCCCAGAGGGAAACTTGGTTTACAGGCCATGCCAGGTTTTTTCTGTATTCTGAAAACGAGATGGGGATATACTGATCTCAGCAGTAAGAAGTCTAGCAATACTTTTGGGATTTTAAAAATTAGAAGTAAAAGTTTTATTAAGAATAAGTGAAAACTTAAGCACACAAGATTACAGATACACAGTTAAACTTAGTCTTACAAAACATTCACCCAAAAAAAGACACTACTTGGTTAGACCCACAAGTAAACACCTCCTGGCAACACTTCCTCATCAATGTTTAACTGCAAAAACAAATCCAGAAGTATTACCCAAGGCTGTAGCTTCAATAAAGGCATCTCACGTTACCTGTAACACACTCCCATTCTGTGAAAATCCAAACTTCAGAATAAAACTGCTTTTTGCAGCCCAAGACTTTTGTAGCTGGACTAGATGCTTGATGCAAACTGCATCCCCTCAACCACAGCTCCAGCTGCTACATATCAGCTCCAGCACCCCCTAAGCTCTCCACAGTAACTCTAAAAGATCTTTATCCCCCCTTCATCTCAGGTTCCATTGTTTTCACACCTCTTTGAAACTCAAATCCTTCCAAATATAGCTTATTTCATGTTTTCAGGTCAATTAAATACAATATCCCCCACTTGTATTTACCGAGGAAATTCCAGCAAGATGCAAACATGTCTGTTGTCATCCTTTGATATTGAAACCACACACCCTTTTACTAAGAAATAGTAAAGATAAGAGGTCACTTGTGAAAGTAGTTTATAGGCCCCCTAATAGTAGTTATATGGTAGGACAGGATATACAGGAAGAAATAAATGGGGCGTTAAGAAAGGTACCACAATAATCATGGGTGACTTCAATCTACATCTACATCACACAAGTCAGATTGGCAAAGGTAGCCTGGAAAATGTGGTTTAGTTTGTGTATTCATGGCAATTTCTTACAGCAGTACGTTCTAGAGTCAACCAGGGAGCAGGCTATTCTGGACCTGATAATGAGACAGGATCAATAACCTCATAGTAAAGAAGTCTCTAGGCGACAGCGATCATAACATGACAGAATTTCATGTTCAGTTTGAAGGGAGAAGAGCGTCTAAGGCCAGTGTTTTAAACCTGAATAAAAAAAGGCAATTTAAGGGTATAAAAGCAGATCTAGCTAAGTGAATTGGGAAACTAGGTTAAAAGGTAGGTCAGTAGAGATACATTGGCAGAAATTGGAGAAATTTAATAACTCTCAGGTTTATCACAGTGAGAAAGAAAGGCTCTTTGAGAAGGATGCACCAGCCATGGCTAAATAAGGAGGTTAAGAATAGTTTCAAATTGAAAGAAGCACTGTACAAATCTACAAACACGAGCAGTAGGTCAGATGATTGGTCAAAATTTAAGAACCAACAAAGAATGACAAAAAAAAGGAAGAGTTTGAAGAGAAAGCTGGCTAGTAACATAAAGCAGATAGTAAGTGTTTCCACAAGCATTTAATAGGACAAGAGTAACGAAGGCTCGGGCTGGTCCTCTAGAGTCTGGGGAATTGATAATAGAAAACAAGGAAATATCAGAGGCATTCAACAGGCATTTTGAGTCTATCTTCACTGTGGGAGACTCAAACTTCCCAAAGATACTTGAAAATCAAGGGGTGAACAGGAGGGAGGAACATAAAGCAATCACCAGCACCAGAAAAAAGGTGCTGGAAAAATTATTAGACTTAAAGGCTGACAAGTCCCAAGGATCAGACAGCCTGCATCCCTGGGGTCTTAAAAGAATTGGCTGCAGACATAGGTGAATTGGTTACAATCTTCCAAAATTCCTTAGATTCTAGAAGGGGCCCATTGGATTGGAAAACAGCTAATTTGACACCTTTATTTAAGAAAGGAGGGAGACAGAAAACTGGAAACTACAGGCCAGTTAGCCGAACATCTGTCATGGGGAAATTGCTAGGATCCATTATCGAGGAGGTTATAGCAGGATACTTAGAAAATAAATGTGAACAAGCAGAGTCAACATGGGTTTGTGAAAGGGAAATTGTGTTCAACTAAGTTAGAGTCTTTTGAGGAAGTAAAAAGCAAGGTGGTGTACTTGGATTTTCAGAAGTCATTCGATAAAGTGCAAAGATTACTACAGAAGATTACATGCTCTCAGGGGTAACATTAGCATGGATAAAGAATTGGTTAGCTAACAGGAAGTAGAGAGTAGGGATGAATAGGTCTTTTTGGGTCAGCAAGCTTAACTATTAGAGTGTCACAAGTATCAGTGCTGGGTCCTCAACTATTTACAATCTACATCAATGATTTGGATGAAGGGAGCAAATTTCTGGTAGCTAAATTTGCTGATCACACCAAGATACATAGGAAAGTATTTTGTCAAGAGGGGATAGTGTCTGCAAAGGAATATAGACAGGTTAAGTGGGCAAAAATTTGGCAGATGGAGTATATTGTGGGAAAATGTGAACTTGTCCACTTTAGCAGGAAGAATAGAACAGCAGTATACTATTTAAATGGAGAGATATTGCAGAACTTGGTGATAGAGGGGGATCTGGTGTCCTGGTACATAATCAAGAAGTTAATATGCAGGTGCAGCGAGCAATTAGGAATGCAAACTGAATGTTGGAGTTTACGTCAAGGGGAATGAAAAATATAAAAGCTGGGAAATTTTACTGCAGCTGTACAAGGCCTTGGTGTGACCACATCTGGCCTCTATTTGAAAAGTGATATAAATTACATTAGCAGTACAAAGAAGGTTCACTCAACTCATTCCTGGGCTTATCTTATGAAGAAAGGCTGAACAGGTTGGGCCTGTACCACTGGAGTTTAGAAGAACAAGGAGGAAATCTTATTGAAACACAAGATCCTGAGGGGATTTGATAGGGTAGGTACGAAGAGGATGTTTCCATTTGCGGGAGAGACTAGAACCAGGGGACACAATTTAGGAATAGGAGGTCTGCCATTTAAAATGGAGATGGGGAGAAATTCTCTGTGGGTCATTAGCATATGGAATTCTCTTCCCCAGAAAGCAGTGGAGGCTGGGTCATTGAATTTATTCAGCGCAAGTTACAGAGGCTTTTGATAGACAAGGATTATGGGAGGCAGATGGCAAAGTGCAGTCAAGACAACAACCAGATCAATGAGTGATACAGCAGGCTCAAAGGGTTGAATGCCCTACTCCTACTCCCAAGTCCCATGTTCCTATGTCCTACATTCCTGGAATGGTAACAGGGATGAGGGAATTCAGTTATACAGAAAGACAAGTGAAGCCAGGATGGTTGTTCTCGGAGGAAAAACTGGTTAAGGAGTATTAATGGACATGTTAAAATTGAGGGGTTTTGATTGAACTGATGGAGAGAAACTGTTCCCACCAGAAGTTGGGTCAGTAATCAGAGGCAGATTTAAGACAAATAAATTCATTATAGGAAAGTAAGTTGTGAAGAGGAAATATGGAGGCTACAAAAGGGTATAGATAGGTTAGGTGAGCGGTGTTAGGAACAATGTATAACGAAGTTTAATTTTATTTGTATTTGTGCCTTGAGAAAGGTGGTACATGGTTCTAGTTTAATTTAAGAGTTTATGAGCTTGGAAGACTGGAGGCCCTGTTTATATACATGCATTTTTGATGAGGTTTTTATAACCCTTGAAGTGAAGAGATGGGTTACAAAGGGGTTAGTAATTTTGCGAATTTAGAAAAAAAAAGTAGGAAAAAAAACTGTGCTGTTGCTTAGCGACAGGGGTCCAGGGACAAACACAGAGGGGCAGTTCAATCAGTGTCTATGCCAGAGAGTGAAGGTCTAAGCTCTCTAGCAAAAGATCGTGCAAGACTGCTGGAGAACTGAGCTTAGGAAACTTGTGTGTTTGCTCAGAAGTTAAAGTAATAGAGTTCAGATTGCTGTTTTTGGGTGTCTTGGAGATACATGTGGAAGAGCATCTGGTGAATGCTCAGAAGTCTGCCGGAGGAAAACTGATCCAGCCCAAGCAAGAAGCCTTGGTGTTGGTATAGTGGTAACTCTTCCCTAGGGTTTTGTGTCTGTAAGGTTGTTAGGGTGAGAGGAACAATATGAGTTTGAATCATTTTTCTGGTGTTTGCATCAAAATCTTTCCAACCTTTTTGTCTAGGGTATTATAGTTTATTCTTCTTGTTTAATAACAGTTTTATTCTGTGTGTAAAAGTAAACTGGCAGACTCCTGTGAATGTGTTCAGCAATTGACCTCCATGATTTCTAATAAGGAAAAACAAAGTTAGGATCTATCAGGCCAGGTTTCAGTCTGGGATCTGACTTGTCCAGTATTGACATCAGCTGGAATCGTAACAAAGTGGAGGCTCTTGCAGGATTACAAATCCTTGAACTTAAGTGTGACCTGTGAATCCTTAAAGAAATGAGTATATGGAGGTACTGGGCATAGGAACAGGATTTGCTGTGAAGTATATTACATGGGTTGGAATCCTAAAAATGGCTTTGACTGTTGCTGAGACTTTTCTGAGAGCAGATGATGTGACAGTAAATTATTTAAAATCCTTGACCAAGGCTACACCAAGAGAGTTGGCAGATAAATTGGAAGTGGAGATAAAAGCAGGATTTCATAAGGATGAGATGTCTGAAGTAATTACCCAGTGTTTAGAATTAAAAGAAAAGACACCTGAAATTGGTGTGTCACAGCTGGAGGCAGCAAAAATTCAGTTGCAAATGAAGTAGCTTGAGATAGAAAAAGATTTAAAAAAAACTTGGATTGGAGGAAGAGAGAAGCTTAAAAACTTGAATTATAAAGAAAGGAGAAAAAAAGGAGCAAAAGAAATAGAAGTGAAAAAGCTCAAATTGGAAACAGGTAAAGAAATGGAAATGTGAAAGCTTGAGCTTGATTTCAAAGAGAAAGAAATCAGACAGCATGCATTGGCTAGGAAAAAAACTTAGAATGAACAAAGTGGGAGGAAGAGTTGGTGGTTCAGGGAATGATTCCAAGTCCACAGAGGAATTTGATTTAACTAAAAATACTTGTTTAGTGCCAAAATTTCGAGGATGAAATTGAAAGATATTTCATCGCATTTCAAAGTAAGTTGTGAAGTTGAAGTGACTAAAAGTATGCTTGGACCTTAATATTACAAAATGTCCTGATCGGTACAGCTATAAAGATATACACTCGTCTGTCAGAAAAGCAGTCTGCAGACTATGTAGCAGTTGAAAGGGTAATACTCAATGCTTCTGAGCTTGCTCCCGAAACTTATCAATTAAAGTTTGGGGCCATAAGAAATAAACCGAATCAGGTATTTGTAGAATTTGCAAGAGAAAAAGAAATGCTATTGGATCAGTGGTTTCGATCACTGAAGTTAGAGAAGAATGTTGATAATGGTGAGGGAAATCATGATTATGGAATAATTCTGAAACAGTATTCCACCATTAAGACTTACTTAGATGAGAAGCAAGTGTCAAAGATCTGAGAACGACAGTTTTGGCTAAAACCTATGACACACACAGACTGTGGAGAAATGGACATATGGGACTCAACAAGGAAATTGGAGGAATAGAAAATCTGGGGACAGGAAAGGTTCTAGGAAACAAAAAGAAGGACACCAAAATAATAAAGGAGATAGGCTAGAACCTAAAAGTGATGTAAAGAAAATGCACTTCCATTGTAATTTTTTTTGTAATAATACTAAAGCTAACTGCTGAAAATTAAGTGGAGTATTGCAGTACTAGCAATGCTTAAGGAATCCTCAGAAAAGCTGGAACCAAGAAAGGAAAATTGGTATTAAAACCATAGCAGTGATACAAGCGAAACATGTTCCCTCAGAATCTATTAGGAAGCAGGATATGGCTCAGGATAATCAAGAGAAATCTTCCTCAATCACTGTTAAAGAGAGTCAGACTACTGGAGGTTCTGGATGTTTTATCTAGAAGGGAGATACGTTCCCTTACTCCAACAAAATAAGTAAACAAAACAAAATCTTTACAAGTTGCCATAATTTATAGAAGTATTCCCTTACTCTAATTAAGGAGGCAAACCATTAAAGATATTGAGACACACTGGAGCAAGTCAGTCACTGATGCTGACTGATGATACAATTTGTCTTCCAGCGGGGCTAATGAAGGAAAAAATATTAATTGGAGGGATACACAAAGGTTATAAACTGGTCCCATTATGCAGAGCTGGATTCAAGGCGGGGGCTTCGTAGTAGAGAAGTTACAGGTGGAATATTG
Source organism: Carcharodon carcharias (assembly GCF_017639515.1). Classification (NCBI taxonomy): domain Eukaryota; kingdom Metazoa; phylum Chordata; class Chondrichthyes; order Lamniformes; family Lamnidae; genus Carcharodon; species Carcharodon carcharias. Next base: position 3,285,906 of record NC_054488.1, on the reverse strand, counting down.
CATCAAATCCCTATAGAAGGAATTGATTTTGTTTTGGGGAGAGTCATGAAGAGATTAATGTCTATTGGAAATTACTTAAAATAGAGTTTAGAGGTGTCTGTGCATGCGTGTCTTAATCAGATTAAAGCCAGCTGGTTTGGGTGTTTTGATGTATAGAAAGGAGGTTTGAAATGGTGATTAGATAAACATGGGGAAGTTTAGAAACAGGTGTCAGAGGGCAATTTGTAGTTTTAAATAAAGCATTCAAAAGAATGGGTGAAATCCTGCACCTGTCTAGAAGATACCAAGCAGCGTGTTTATTCTTTTCAGCTTATTAATAAAATTGGTGGAATCAAAGGATGTTACTGTTAGCAGAGGTAAAATTAAAAGCCTATTAATACAATGGAAAATTTACATTCAAAGAGAAAAATATGTATAAAAGGAGATTGGAGATTGTGTGAGAGGCAGAGGCATTTTAAAGATCCATCAAGTGTGAGAAGCCTCCAGCCTGTTAAGCCTCGAGCCTGTCTGCAAGGGCCCAGGGCTGAAAGAAACTCATTTTGAATGTCATACATGTCAGGTAGTGGGGAAACCCCAATCAATTAAACCTGCACCCCTAGTTACAATACCAGCATTTGAAGAACAATTTAAGCAGGGTCTTAATAGATTATGTTGGACCCCTACTTAAAGCCAGAAGTTGAGAATCAGTATATTTTAAACAATTATGGATGTTTCAACAAGATTTCCTGAAACAGTGCCTTTGGGAAAAATTACAGCAAAAAATGGTAGTGGAAAGGTTAGTTCAATTCTTTACAAGGTATGGATTACCTAAGGAAATAATCAGATCAAGACTCAAATTTTATGTCACAAATATTCAAAGGAATAATGAATAGTTTGGGATTAAATAATTTAAATATTCAACTCAACATCTGCAATCACAAGGAGCATTAGAAAGGTGGCATCAAACTTTTAAGATGATTAAAGCCTTTTGTCAGGCATGTCCTAATGATTGGGGTAAAAGAATTCCATTTTTAGCGTTAACCATTAGGGATGCCCCTAATGAGTTTACTGGATTCAGTCCTTTTGAACTGATATATGGGCTTGAGGTGAGGGGACACCTCAAATTAAAGAAAAATTTATAAATCAGAGCTCAGACGACAAATTTCCAGGAAGGATTAACCAAAGCATGAGTTGGCCAAACAGCATTTGAAAAATCGTTCGGCAAACAATGAAAGTTGGGGCAGATAAAAGTGCCAAAACCCGAAATGTTGTCACCGGAGACAAGGTGTTTGTATTGTTAGCTGTCTCTGGTGTCCCGTTAAAAGTGAGGTTCACTGAGTTTCTTTTTGAGAAGGTCCCAATGATGTAAATTATATAGCAAATACTCAATACCAGGGGAAAATTCTGCAAGTGTGTCACATTAATATGTTAAAACAATATGACAGGGAAGAGTGTCAGATTAGGAGCGTTTACACTGATAAAAGAAGTAGAGAGTGAAATAAAAAGATCAGAGCAATTCGAGAATGAATCAGAAGTCAAAAATTCTACAGTCAACCCTCCATAATCAGATCGGATACTATGGAGGTGCTTAAAAATGTAGATGTAATATTATGCTAATCATCCAGAAAACTGTTGAGGTGACTTACGAAAGCTGCTACAAACTCATGAATCAGTGTGTGTGTGTGATTAGGCCAGGGAAAACATCTTTGGCCATATATGTTAATCTATGGGGATGAATGACCCATAAAGCAACATCCTTACAGACTCAATCCAGAGAAGTTAGCCCCAGTGAGAGAGGAGATCAAGTTCATGATGAAAAATGACATTTATTGAACTGAGTCACAATAGCTGTCCCAGTAGCTAAACAGACTTAGGGCTGGTGTAGGTCGTTTAAAGGCATCACTAAGCAAATGGGGATATACAACCAGACCGACAACTTGTGACTGTGGAACTGAGCCACAGACTATGCAACATCTCCTGCAATGTCTATCGCTAGAGGAACCCTGCACTGTTGCAGATCTTGCCGAATTCAACAACAAGGCGCAAAAATGTGTCCAGTTCTGGCTGGGCCATGTATAGACTGTCCGTGGACATGATAAGAAGTAGCTGGAGCTCCCTTATTGTAACTCTTTCGAGTACAAACACGTTTCCATCTGTTTCAGATTAAGTTACATTGTTTCATAGTTTTGCCATTGTGAGATTTGAACTCTTGATCTTGAGGTTACAAACCCAGTACCATAACCACTTGGCTATTTAGGCCAAGCCTAGCTCCCTTATTGTAATGGTACCAAAACCAAATGGGTCGCAATGATTAAGTGGTAACAAAGGCAGATTCATATCCAATTCCACAATTAAAAGACTGTACTGAGGGTATTGAACAAGCAGGGTTTGTTACAAAAATTGATTTAAAAAGGGATGTTGGCAAGCTCCATTGACAAATGCGGCCAAAAAAATCTGCTTTCCTAACCTTGGATGGACCATATCAATGTAAAGTCATGTTGGTGCATTCTTCATTCCAAAAGGCAGCTTTTCAAAGTTTAACCAACAAGGTTATTGAAGGATTATGCAACTGTGTTGTATATATTGATGATTTAGTGGTGTTCGGCCAAACCTGTGAGACATTGTTCAACACTTGAACACATTTGTACTCAAACACAATCTGTAACCTTGTGGCCCAGCATATCCCCACTCTACCATTACTATCAAGCCAGGGGATCAACCCTGGTTCAATGCAGAATGCAGCAGGGCATGACAGGAGCAGCACCAGGAATACTTAAAAATGAGTGTCAACCTGGTGAAGCTACAACACAGGGCTTGTGTGCCAAACAGTATACTTAGCAAATGATAGAGCTAAGCAATCCCACAACCTACAGATCAGGTCTAAGGTCTGCAGTCTTGCCATATCCAGTCGTGAATGGTGGACAATTAAACAACTCACTGGAGGTGGTGGTTTCACAATGATGAAGGAGCCCAACACATCAGTGCAAAAGATGTTTTTTTTTTTTGCTCATTCACAGCATGTGGGCTTCACTGGCTGGGCCAGCATTTATTGCCCATCCTTGGTTGCCCTTGAGGTGGTGGTGGTGAGCTGCCTTCTTGATCCGCTGCAGTCCATGTGTTGTAGGCATACCCAGTGCTGTTAGGAAGGGAGTTCCAGGATTTTGAGCCAGCTGTGAAGGAACAGCGATGTATTTCCAAGTCAGGATGGTGGGTTACTTGGAAGGGAACCTCCAGGTGGTGGTGTTCCCATCTATCAGCTGCCCTTGTCCTTCGAGGTGGTAGAGGTCGTGGGTTTGTAAGGTGCTGTCTAAGGAGCCTTGGTTAATTCCTGCAATGCATCTTGTAGAATGGTACACACACTGCTGCTACTGTGCAGTGGTGCAAGGAGTGAATGTTTGTGGATGGGGTGCCAATCAAGTGGCTGCTTTGGCTTGGATGGTGTCAAGCTTCTTTAGTGTTGTGAGAGCTGCACTCATCCAGGCAAGTGGGGAGTATCCCACCACACCTCTGACTTGTGCCTTGTAGGTGGTGGACAGGCTTTGGAGAGTCAAGTGGTGAGTTACTCATCGCACAATTCCTAGCCTCTGACCTACTCTTGTAGCCACAGTATTTATATGGCTGGTCCAGTTCAGCTTCTGCTCAATGGTAACCTCCAAGATGTTGATAGTGGGGGTGATTAAGTGATGGTAATGCCATTGAACATCCAGGGGCAATGTTTGGATTCTCTTTTGTTGGAGATGGTCATTGCCTGACACTTATGGTGCGAATCTAACTTGCCACTTGTCAGCCCAAGCCTGGATATTGTCCAAGCCTTGCTGCATTTGGACACGGACTGCTTCAGTATCTGAGGAGTCGCAAACGGTTGTGCAATCATGAGCGACCATCTCCACTTCTGACCTTATGATGGAAGGAAGGTCATTGATGAAACAGCTAAGGCAGTTGGGCCTAGGACACTACCCTGAGGAACTCCTGCAGTGATGTCCAGGAGCGGAGGTGATTGACTTCCGACAACCACAACCTTCTTCCTTTGTGCTAGGTACGACTCCAACCAGCAGAGAGTTTGTCCCTATTCCAATCGACTCCAGTTTTGCTAGGGCTCCTCAATGCCATATTTGGTCAAATGCAGCCTTGATGTCAAGGGCAGTCACTCACCTCAGCTCTTTTGTCCATGTTTGAACCAAGGCTGTAATGAGGTCAGGAGCTGAGTGGCCCTGGCAGACCCAAACTGAGCGTCAGTGAGCAGGTTATTGCTAAGTAAGTGCTGCTTGATAGCACTGTTGATGACCCCTTCCATTACTTTCCTGATGATTGAGTATAGACTGATTGGGCAGTAATTGGTCAGGTTGGATTTGTCCTGCTTTGTGTACAGGACATACCTGGGCAATTTCCACATAGCCAGGTAGATGCCAGTGTTGTAGTTGTACTGGAACAGCTTGGCTAGGGGCGCAGCAAGTTCTGGAGCACTTTTCAGTATTATTGCCGGAATATTATCAGGGCCCATAGTCTTTGCAGTATCCAGTGCCTTCAGCCATTTCTTGATATCATGTGGAGTGAATCGACTTGGCTGAAGACTGACATCTGTGATGCTGGAGGCCAAGGTGGATCATCCACTCGGCGGCACTTCTGGCTGAAGATTATTGTGAATGCTTCAGCCTCATATTTTGCACTGATGTGCTGGGCTCCTCCGTCATTGAGGATAGGGATATTTGTGGAGCCTCCTCCTCCAGTGAGAGTTGTTTAATTGTCCAGCACCATTCATGATTGGATGTGGCAGGACTGCAGAGCTTAGATCTGGCCCGTTGGTTGTGGGGCCACTTAGCCCTGTCTATCACTTGCTGCTTATGCTGTTTGGCACGCGAGTAATCTTGTGTTACAGCTTCACCAGGTTGATACCCCATTTTCAGATATTCCTGGTGCTGCTCCTGGCATGCCCTCCTGCACTCTTCATTGAACCAGGGTTGATCCCCTGGCTTGTTGGTAATGGTAGAGTGGGGGATATGCCTGGTCATGAGGTTACAGATTGTGTTTGAGTACAATTCTGCTACTGCCGCTGAGTCTTGAGTTGCTAGATCTGTTTGAAATGTATCACATTTAGCACAGTGGTAGTGCCACACAACACAATGGAGGGTATCCTGAATGTGAAGGCTGGACTATGTCTCCACAATGACTGTGCAGTGGTCACTCCTACCGATACTGTCATGGACAGATGCATCTGTGCCAGGCAGGTTGGTGAGGATGAGGTAGAGCATGTTTTTCCCTCTTATTGGTTCCCGCATCACCTGCCGCAGACCCAGTCTAGCAGCTATGTCATTTAGGACTCGGCCAGCAGTGGTGCCACCGAGCTACTCTTGGTGATGGACATTGAAGTCCCCCACCCAGAGTACATTCTGCGCCCTTGCCACTCAGTGCTTCCTCCAAGTGGTGTTCAACATGGAGGAGTACTGATTCGGCAGCTGAGGGAGGGCAGTACATGGTAATCAGCAGGTTTCCTTGCCCATGTTTGACCTGATGCCATGAGACTTCATTGGGTCTGGAGTCGATGTTGAGGACTCGCTCCTGACTGTATACCACTGTGCCACCACCTCTGCTGGGTCTGTCCTGCCAGTTGGACAAGGCATACCCAGGGATGGTGATGGAGGAGTCTGGGACATTATCTGTAAGGTGTGAATCTGTGAGGACAACTATGTCAGGCTGTTGCTTAACTAGTCAGAGACAGCTCTCCCAAATTTGGCACTAGCCCCAGGTGTTAGTAAGGACATAAGGCTGAAGCTTTTGCTACAATCTTGAGCCAAAAGTGCAGAGTGGATGACCCATCTAAGCCTCCTCCAGAGGTTCCCAGCATCACAGGCACCAGTCTTCAGCCAATTCGATTCACTCCATGTGATACCAAGAAACAGCTGAAGGCACTGGATAGTGCAAGGGCTATGGGTCCTGGCAATATTTCAGCAATAGTCCTGAAGACTTGTGCTCCAGAACTTGCTGCACCCCTAGCCAAGCCGTTCCAGTACAACCACAACACAAGCATCAGCCCAGCTATGTGGAAAATTGCCTAGATATGTCCTCTACACAAAACAGGACAAATCCAATCCGGACAATTACCACCCCAGTCTATTCTCCATCATCAGTAATGGAAAGGATCATCAATAGTGCTATCAAGTGGCACTTGCTTAGCAATAACATGCTCACTCACACCCAGTTTGGGTTCCGCCAGGGCCACTCAGTTCCTGACCTCATTACAGCCTTGGTTCAAACATGGACAAAAGAGCTGAACTCCCAAGTTGAGAGTGACTGCCCTTGACATCAAGGCAGCATTTGACCAAGTGTTGCATCAAGGAGCCCTAACAAAGCTGGAGTCAGTGGGAATCAGGGGGAAAACTCTGTTGGTTGGAGTCATACCTAGCACAAAGGAAGATGGTTGTGGTTGTTGGTCAGTCATTTCAGCTCCAGGACATCACTGCAAGAGTTCCTCAGGGTAGTGTCCTCAGCCCAACCATCTTCAGCTGTTTCATCAATGACCCTCCTTCCATAAGGTCAGAATTGGGGATGTTTGCTGATGATTGCACAATGTTCAGCACCATTCACAATTCCTCAGATACTGAAGCAGTCCATGTCCAAATGCAGTAAGGCCAGGACAACATCCAGGTTTGGGCTGACAAGTCGCAAGTAACATTCGCACTACACAAGTACCAAGCAATTACCATCTTCAACAAGAGAGAATCTAACTATCGCCCCTTGACGTTCAATGGCATTACCATCACTGAGTCCCCCACTGTCAACATCTTGGGGGTTACCATTGACTAGAAATGGAACTGGACTAGCCATATAAATACTGTGGCTACAAGAGCAGGTCAGAGGCTAGGAATCGTGCAGCAAATAACTCACCTCCCAACTCCCCAAAGCCTGTCCACCATCTACAAGGTGATGGAATACTCCCCAGTTGCCTGGATGAGTGCAGCTCCCACAACACCCAAGAAGCTTGACACCGTCCAGGACTAAGCAGCCCACTTGATTGGCACCACATCCACAAACATTTACTCCCTCCACCACGGTTCATATGCTGCTACTGTGTATCAGTCCACAAGATGCACTACAGGAATTCACAAAGGCCCCTTTGACAGCACCTTCCAAATCCACAATCACTACCATCTCGAAGAACAAGGGCAGCAGACACATGGAACCACCACGACATGGAAGTAACCCTCCAAGCCAATCAATCGTGACTTGGAAATATATCGCTGTTCCTTCAATGGGTCAAAATCCTGGAACTCCCTTCCTAACAGCACAGAGTGTAACTACAGCACATGGACTGCAGCTGTTCAAGAAGGCAGCTCACCGCCACCTTCTCAAGGGCAACATGGGATGGGCACTAAATGCTGGCCTAGCCAGTGAAGCCCACATCCTGTGAACGAATTAAGAAATGGCTGATCAGTTACAAAGAACCAATTTTGTCATAAACCTGTCAGAGTGAATTTGCCAAAGCGAAAGTGACTTATTTGGACGACACCGTTGGATAAGGCGAAGCAGCACCTACAGAAGCCTTCATTACCACATTGACATTGTAATAATCTATACATAATTGTTGTGACCCATTGGTTTCAGTACCATTATAATGTGAGCTCCAGCTACTGTGACTCAGTTCAATAATTTCATTTTCCATCATGAACTTAATCTCTTCCCTCACTTGGGCTAATTTCTCTGGATTGAGTCTGTAAGGATGTTGCTTTGTGGGTGACGTATCCCCATACGTTCCCTGGCCTATTTGCACAAGTTGATTTGAGAGTTTGTAACAGCTTTCTTAAGTCACCTCAACAGTTTTCTGGAAGATTAGTTATTATTACATCTAAATTTTTAAGCAATTCCATATTATCCAATCTGATTATGAATGAATCGACTTTAAAATTTTCAACTTTTGATTCATTCTCTCTCAAATCGCTCTAGTGCCCAAGACAAAAAGAAGAGGTTTTGCGGTATGCAACTAGAAGTGGATTCTATCAGAAGTTTCTTCCAAATTTCAGTGCTTTAGTAGTTCCCCTCACAAGCCTGTTAAAGAAAGGCAAGAAATTTGAATGGCCTTTGACAGCACGAAAGAGCACAACCAGAATTTTAACAGCACAGGAGGCAGCCATTCAGCCCATCGCGTCTGTGCTAGCTCTCCAAATGAGCATTATGGCCTAGTTCCATTGTCCTGCCTTTTCCCCATGCCCCTGCACATTGTTTCTAATCAAATACTCATCTCGATTGCCTCAACTGAACCTGCCTCCTCTACCCTTCAAGGCAATGCATTCCAGACCCAAACCACTTGTTGTGTGGAAAAGTTTCTCATGTCCACTTGCTTCTTTTGCAAATCACTTTAAATCTGTGCCCTCTCGTTCTTGATCCTTTTACGAGCGGGAACAGCTTATCCCTATTTACTCTGCCCAGCCCCCTCATGATTTTGAGCATCGCTTTCAAATCTCCTCTTAGCCATCTCGTCTCCAAGGAGGGCAGTCCTAATCTCTCCAATCTATCCTCATAGCTGAAGTTTCTCATCCCTGGAACCATTAATGTAAACCTCTTCTGCACTCTCTCCAATGTGTTCACATCCTTCCCATAACACGGCACACAGAACTGTACATAATATTCCAGCTGAGGTCCAACGAGTGTCTTACATAAATTCAGCATAACCTCCTTGCTCGTGTTCTATGCCCCTATTAATAAAGCCTAGGATACTATATGCTTTATTAACTGCTCTCTCCACCAGTCATGCCACCTTCAATGATCTTTTTAGATATACACCCATGTCTTTCTGCTCCTGCAATCACTTCAAAATTTCACCCCTTATTTTATATTGTCTCTCCATGTTCTTCCCACCAAAATGCATCATCTCACACTTCACCACACTGAGCATCATCTGCCACCTATCTGCCCACTCTACCAATTTGAAGTTCTACACTGTCCTTCCCACAGTTTACAATTCTTCCAAGCTTCGTATCATCCGCAAACTTTGAAATTGTCCCCCGCACACCAAGATCTCGGTCATTACTATATATCAGGAAAAGCAAGGGTCCCAATACCCACCCCTGGGGAACTCCACTACAAACCTTCCTCCAGCCCAAAAAATATTCATTGACCATTACTGTTTCCTACTTTTCAGCCAATTTTGTATCTACATTGCTACTGTCCCTTTTATTCCATGAGCAATAACTTTTCTCAAGTCTGTTGTGTGGCACTGTGTCAAATGCCTTTTGAAAGCCCATGTACATCACATCAACAGCACTACCCTCATCGGCCTTTTCTGTTACCTCGTCGAAAAAAGTCCAGCAAGTCAGTTAAATACTATTTCCCCTTTAGAAAACCATGCTGGCTCTTGCTCAAACCATGTTTTTCCACTTGACTACTAATTCTATCCCAAATAATTGTTTCTAGAATCTTGACCACCACTGAAGTTAAACCAACTGCTCTGTAATTGCTGGGCTTATCCTTACAACCTTTTTTTGAACAAGGGCGTAATGTTTACAATTCTCCAGCCCTCTGGCACCTCCTGAGTCTAGGGAAGGCTGAAAAATTATGGCCAATGCAATTTCTACTCTCACTTCCTTCAATATCCTTGGTGGCATCTCATCCGGTCTCAATGCCTTGTCAACTTTTAGTACCGACAGTTTACTCAACACCTCCTCCTCAATTTTGAACCATTCTAGTGACAGTTTCCTCATCTGTCAGCATGGCCTGGGTAGCATCTGCATCCGCCTTTACCAAGTATCTAAAACATTTATTTAATACCTCAGCCACGGCCCCTTTGTCTATGTAAAATCCCTTTTAGGTCGCTAATCTTCCTTTTACCACTCTTTTACTATTTATATGCCTGTAGAAGACTTTGGGATTCCCCATTACATTGGCTGCCAGTCTTTTCTCATAATCCCTCTTCATTTCTCTAACATGCTTTTTCGCCTCCCCTCTGAACCTTGTGTGTTCCTCTTGGTTATCAATTGTATTCTCTACCTGGCACCTGTCATAAGCACACTTTTTCTTCTTAATTTCTATCTCCTTTTTCATCCAGGGAGCTCTGGATTTGTTTGCCCTACCTTTCCCTGTCGATGGAATATACCTTGACTGTGCCCGAAGCAATTATTTTTTGAAGGAGCCCATTGTTCAGCTACAGGTTTTCCTGCCAATCTTTCGTTCCAGTCTATCTGGCCCAGCTCCATTCTTGCCCCATCGACATCAGCTCTTGACCAGTTAATTATTCTTATTCTGGATTGCCTATCGTCCTTTTCTATCATCTTAAAACATAGAATGATCACAGTCTCCTAAATGTTCCCCCACCTCACTTCTAAAAACCAGGCTCGACAGTGCATCTTTTCTTGTTGGATTGGACACATACTGTAGAAAATTTTCCTGAACATAATCTAGGAATTTATGCCCCTCTCCGGCTTTTACATTGCCACTGCCTCAGTCTACATTCAGGTAATTAGAGTCCCCATTATAACTACTCTATAATGCTTGCATCTCTCTGCAATTTCCCTTCAGGTTTGTTCTTCTACATCCTTCTCACTATTTGGTGGTCTATAGGCTACACCAAGCAGTGTAAGTACACCCTTTTTGTTCCTTAGCTCTAGCCAAATTGATTCGGTCCTTGAACCCTCTGGGACATCCTCTTTCTCCAACACGGCAATGCTCTCCTTAACCAATACTGCCACCCCTCCTGCTTTCCTACCTTTTCCAAACACCTTGTACCCAGGAATATTTAACACCCAGTTCTGACCTTCCTTGAGCCAGGTCTCTTATCACCACAACATCATATTTTCTCCAGATAGACAGTCTGCACCTGTAACTCCCCTATCTTATTTAATATATTCAGTGCATTCACATACACACATAGTAACCCTGATTTAGATTGTTACTTTCTCCTTCACCCTAACTTCACCTATTAACTTACTATTCTCTATACTAGTGCTCTCTGTCCCTCCCAGTATTTTGTGCACCATGGTAATCCTCTTTAATATTTTCTCTTGGTTCCCACACCTCTGCCAAGTTAGTTTAAAGCCATCCCAACAGCACTAGCAAAACTCCCCACAAGGAACTCAGTCCCAGCTCAGTTCAGGTGCAACCCACCCAACTTGTACAGGTGCCATCTCTCCCAGAGCCAGTCCCAGGAATCTAAAGCCCTCCCTCCTGCACCATCTTTCCAGCCATGCATTCATATGCCTTATCCTCCTATTTCTGTACTCACTGGCACTGGGAGTAATCCAGAGATTACTACATTTGAGGCCCTGTCTGCTAATTTTCTACCTGGCTCCCAAAATTCTGATTCTGTATGGAAGAACAAGAATGTCATGATCAAAATGAACTTGTGTAGAATGATTTTTAATAGAAAAGTCCTTGTATATTTGATGTAAATACATCATTACTGCTAGAGTACAATCTGCATAAGTAAGTTAGAGATAGCGATAATAGGAGATTGCAATAGGAAATGAAAATGCCTGTTAAAGATAGCTTTTCTTTTTTCCTGTTGGGAGGTATTTGCATTGTAATCTTTCCAGCCTTTTAGTCTAGTGTAATATAGTTCATTTTTCTTGTTTAAACATTTATTCTGTGTTAAAAGTACACTGGCAGTCTCTTGTGGATGAGTTTAGGAACAGACCTCCATGGTTTCTAAAAAAAGGAACAAAGTTAGGATCTATCAAGCCAGATTTCACTCTGTGATCTGACATGTTCAATGTTAATATCAGCTGAATCATAACAATGGGCAAAGATCTGGAAAATGGAGTATAATTGAGTATGCGAGGTTGCCCGTTTTGGCAGGATGAACAAAACGGCAGAGTGCAGAGCTCTGAGGTGCAGCGTGATTGGGTGTCCTAATCACAAAAAGGTTAGTATGCAGGTACAGCAGGTAATTAGGAAAGCTAATAGAATGTTATCATTTATTGTGAGGGGAATTGATTACAAAAGTAGGGAGGTTATGCTTCAGTTGTACTGGGCATTGGTGAGACCATATCTGGAGTATTGTGTACAGTACTGGTCTCCTTATTTAAAGAAAGGATGCAAGTGTGTGGGAAGCAGTTCAGAAAAAGGTTTACTGGATTCATACCTAGAATGGGCAGGCTGTCTCATGAGGAAAGGCTGGACAGACTAGGCTTGTATCCACTGGAGTTTAGAAGAGTAAGAGGCAAGTTGATTGGAACATATAAGATCCTGTGGGATTTTGGCAGGGTGGATGTGGAAAGGATGTTTCCTCCTGTGGGAGAACCTAGAACTGGGGCTCACTGTTTAAAAATAAGGGGTCACCCAGTTAAGGCAGATGAGGAAAAAATTCGAGAACTGAGACACTTTGGAATTCTCTTCCTCAAAAGGTGGTTGAGACAGTCTTTGAATATCTTTAAGGCAGGTAGATAGATTCTTGATAAGCAAGGGGGTGAAAGGTTATCAGGGTAGGCAGCAATGTGAAGTTGAGGTTAAAATTAGATCAGCCATGATATATGAAATGGTGCGTGAAGTGATGAATTAGCCAAAACAAATTCCCTCCTTAATCTATACTTAATTATGGTAAACTTCGCAAAAGTATGTTTATTTTTAAAAATCCATTATCGTGACTCTGTACAGAGTCAACCATTCAAACAAAAAAATCTTTGGAAAAGGATACTAAATCCAATAATTTGCAATTGATTCCCTACCCCATGCAAGATAAACATTAATTGTTAAATTCCTTCTCTTCCTGCAAATCCATTTAAGTGCCAGATTCATTTAGACTGTACTTTCCACATTAACACATTCTACAAGTATTGATGTGAAAGTTCCATCTGGTTACTCAATGGGGAAGAGAAAGTGAGGTGAAGAGAAGCACACAATTAGACAGGATATCCTTAATGTTAAACCAAGCATCTTTTAGTTAGCTGAAAAACAGCACACAAGACATGTACATCAAAAAAAAACAATCTTAAAATTTAAGAGGTCCCTGGGCACTACTTTTCCCTAAAATTGAGATGTGTACTTTAGTTTTGAAAAATCTCCCAACTATTGCTATATCATTGCAGTTTTATTATTTTATTATTATTAGACAGCTAACAAACAAAGTATACTAAAGCTGTTGTGTACAATATTTGTATACAATACCTCATAAATGCAAGGAAGATAATGAGAGCAAGGCTCACTCCCCAGCCAGCAACAGCAAAGGCTTGTGGCATTGTCAGCGCTCCTGTACCAACGATCAAATTAAACATGTATACAAGCCCCACCTACAAATGAAGCAGAAAGTGCATCACATATTAGACAGCTGTGACACTATTTGCTCCTTAATATTTCCTGGCAGCTCAATAGCTCTCGATACGTAGCATCTTCGACTCATCACAATTCAATGTCTTTCATTCCCCATAAACTGTAATGATCCAAGGCAAATCTGCAGTGTTGCAAGGCAAAGGGTCATTTCATTAGCATCAGGCAAGAAATCCGCAGCCTCATTAATCCCATTGTAGAAATTTACTGCACATAGTTAGCATTTGACCTATTTCCACTTTTCCAGCTCATTTGTCCGCAGCCCTGGAGGTTACAGCACCTCAAGTACATACCCAAGTTTTTTTTAAGTTGTGATGAAGGTTTCCGCATCTACCACTCTTTCAGGCAGAGAGATCCCCACTGCTTTCTAGCTGGTGTTTAATAAAGTTCTAACACACCAGCCTGCTCTTAGGCTTCAGGTTTTTGATAATAAATTTATCCTGTATGCTTAACCACCTTATGTACAGGTGGTGGCAGCACAATGGCAATGTCACTGGACTAGTGATTCAGAGGCCCAGGCTAATGATCTGGGGGACATAGGCTCAGATCCCACTGGTGAATTTAGATTCAATTATCAATAATGGCAGCCAAGAAATTATTAATTGTCATGGTTCACTAATCACTTTCACTTCAGGGAAGCGATCTAATCACCATCTCCTTCACTTTAGGCAACGAAATCTGCCACCCTTACCCAGTCTGGCCTACATGTGACTCGTGGTTGACTAACTGCCCTCTGAAATGGCCTAGCAAGACCTTCAGTTCAAGGGCAATTAGAGATGGGCAACAAATGCTGGCCTTGCCAGCAACACCCACATCCCATGAAAGAAATAAAAAGCTCAAGGATCTGTGGACATAAACTCCAACTTTCTACGTTCTCTGCACTTCTCAGTATCCTACCATTTATTCCAAATTCCCTCAGCTTGGTTTGTCCCCCGAAATCCATTACTGCACTCTTTTCCACACTTAAATCCATTTGACACCTTTCTGCCCTCTTTTTTTTATCCTGCACAAGGTGGAAAAAATTTGGAATATTTTTCAATGGCAAAAAGTAGTAACCATAACAGAATCAAGAAAAGCTGCATTGTTTAGGAACAAGACAGGTTTGCATTTATATCGCAGCTTTCATGAACTCAGGGCTTACCAAAACACTTACACACTACGCCATGACCATTTACACACCAACAATGTACTTTTTACGTTGGGAAACACAGCAGACAATTTATGCACAGCAAGCAAATAGTGACAATGACCAGGTAATCTGTCTTTGTAAATGAGGGATAAATATTGATAAGGACATCAGGAATAACTCCTTTGCTCTTCTTTGAAATAGTGCCATGGGATCTTCAAAATGAACCCCTGGGATCTTTGAAATGAACCCAAGGGGGCAGACAGGACCCCAATTTAATGTCTCGGCCAAAAGGCAGCATCAGCAAAAGTACAACACTCCTGCAACATTGCACTGGAGTACTAGCCTAAATCTGTGCGCTCAAGCACTGGGAAGGTTCTTGAATCTCCAACCTTCTGACTCAAGCACATATACAGCCAACCAACGCATGGCTGACAATTGTCAAGAAATCGCACCTGAAGATTAGATGAAAAGGGGATGCAGGAATTAGCTATATGATAATGGAATTTGAGAAAACCTATTCACTTCATGATTTCTCTGGAAATTAAAATGCAAATCTTTCTAAAAGGAGCCTTTCACTCAGATCTTATAGTCAACAAAGTACTTGAGGCTGATAAGGTGCAAGGAAACAATGCAGGGATAATCTGTCTTAATTTTTTTTATTATTCATTCATGAGATGCGGGCTTGTTAGGCCAGCATTTATTGCCCATCCCCAATTGTTCGGGACAAGGTGGTGAGGCACTTTCTTGAAAAACTGCAGTCCACATGGTGTTGTTACACCCACAGTCACAGTGCTGTTAGGAAGGGAGTTCTAAGATTGTAACCCGGCAATAGTGAAGGAACGTCAATCTAGTTCCAAGTCAGGATATTATGTGGCTTGGAGGGGAACTTGCAGGTGGTGATATTCCCATGCATCAGCTGCCCTTGTTCTTTTAATTGGTAGGACGGGTTTGGAAGGTGCTGTCAAAGGAGCCTTGGTGAGTTGCTGCAGTGCATCTTGTAGATGGCATTGCCATTGACCCCTCTATCACTATGCACAAGGTTTAAGGTAGTGGATGGGGTGCCATTCAGGCAGGCTGCTTTGCGCTGGATGGTGTCAAGTTTCCTGAGTGTAGTTACAGCTGCATTCATTCAGACAAGTGGAGAGTAATCCATCACACTCCTAACTTACGCCTTGTAAATAGTGGACAGGCTTTAGGGAGTCAGGTGGTGAGTTACTTGCTGCAGGATTCCTAGCCTCTGACCTGCTCTTGTAGCTACAGTATTTATATGGTTAGTCCAGGTCAGCTTCTGGTCAATGGTCAATGTTGATAGTGGGGGATTCAGCAATGGTAATGTCATTGAATGTCATGGGAAGATGGTTAAATTCTCTCTTGTTGGAGGTGGTCTTTCCCTGGCACTTGTATCGCATTTAATGTTACTTGCTGCTCATCAGCTCAAGCTTGGATATTATCCAGGTCTTGCTGCATGTGGACAGCGAGTGCTTCAATAAGACAGTAGTTTCAGTAGATGTTGGTTGAGTGTTAAATATTGACCAGGACACTGCAGGAGACATAACTCTCCCACTCTACCAATAGCGCCATAGGATTTTTTGCATTCACCTGAAGGGACAGAAGGTCTTGGCTGAACATTTCATCTAACCACAGCACCCGCTCATTTCTGCACCAGAGAGTCAAACTAGATCTTTGAGCTCAAGTCTCTGGAGTGGAATATTAACCCACAGCATCCTGTCTCAAAAGGTGAGACAGTTTCCAACTAAGCTGCTGGTGATATCATGATAATAAAAATTACTCATTATTCGCACATTTTCTTTCAATATGGGGTCTCTACTCAATCTAAGGTCCTTCTCTGTTGCTGAATGGGCTTTGTTTTTCCAAAACTTATTTTAGATTTCTACATTGACAGATAATCCCATTCCCCTACCAGTAACTCAGCAATAAATACTCACAAATGGGGAGTACAACTCCCCCGTTTCTGTAATCCCATCCGGCATTTTCAGCTTCTACAGCGGCAACTTGCAACAATCAGATGGCTAATCTGGATTAAAAAAGGGTATTTTAATTAAAAATAAGGTCACACAGTAACTTCAAACATTTTCAAAAGGAAGTGCAGCAATTCGTAAATCAATAATAAACCTCAATAATCTTGATAATTAAAGTACTGCCCAATAGAAAGCTGGGATCAGTTTTCCAATACATATTCCTTGTACACTCTTGTGGATGGCTCCTTAGATTTGTTGCACTGAGACAATGATCAAATAGTGCTGGAAAACCTTGGAAGTTATAAAACAGCCACTGTGCCTGTACCGCCTCTTCAAATATACCTCTCTCCTAAAATTTTGCTCAATTCTCAGTCACTCCTGAATCAGTCACATATTTTTCTTTCACCTCTATCAGGATGTAGCAGAGTTATGTGATGGATCAATGGTGTGCATAGTTGGGTCATATCTGGTTGAGGCAGGCTTGAACACCTTTTGCCCCTCCTTGCATTTCAGATGCTCATGTGGCTTCAAATTCTTCTGAATTCCATTTTAGATGAAATGGTTTCCGTTTCAATTATCCTCACATTCTTCTCCAACACCTCAGGTCCATATTCAAAGTGTAAACCCACATGGTTCAAATGCCTGAAGGCAACTCAAGCAATGGCTTTTGTCCCCTGCCTCATACCACCACCTCCAGAAGTTGAATAAATCTTGGAATTTTAATTAATGATCAAAAATGTTCATTTTCTAATCCGTAATTGAAGTAACAATTGGATTGGCTGAAATATTGGGCTGTTGAACAGTGGTGGGTGGGAGTAATTTAGAGCGGTGAAATAATTACCAATTAGTAAACCCAGTTAGCCCATCTTAAGCCACCAGAAGGATCTATTTTAGCATCTGTTTATGAAATAAGTCGAGGGCTTTTGTCTCTGTGAGCCTATCTGGAAGTCTATGCCATATGTGTGGAGAACTTCTTAATACCAGTCTTAAATTTACCCTTGTTTTAAGTACCTTCCTTGTCCAACTTGCAATTTAAAAGATTACAGGTTTACCTTTTCCATTCCTTCAGTGATTCTACCTACCTCTCGGATTACCTCTCAGGCATCTTCCTCCCAAGCTTTAGAGCCAGATTCTTTCCTCATCTCGATTCTCTGATACAAGAGTTCAGCCTCATGACTTCTGAGTATCTCCTTTGTTTCCCAATGACCCAAAACTAGGCAGAGTACCCAAGCTACAGTTTGGTCAAGACCTCTTGTAACTTGTACTCTAGTGTTTTGGTTCCATAGTCAACATGTTTGTGGCTCAGTTGAATACTGTTCTGCATTGGTTCAACATGAAGTGCGGTTAATACAATTCCACGGCCCCTCAACTTCATTCATGGATTCTGCATGCTACCGACTTTCATCCAGTTCATCCCAGTCCAGCTGCCTCTTCAGCTTCCACCACCAATCTAAACAACTGAAAATTTGACTAACTTTCAAATTTCTGAAATTAAATTATCGGTGCAAATGAGGAGTAATTGTATCACCGGAATGATCTCAGATGTAGTGCTTTGGAGGTTGGGGGAGGCATACATTTCATCCACAGGAAACGCAAGAGAATCATCCCTTGAGCTGTTACGGAGCTCTTAACAACTGGGTTCACACCAGCACTGCTATCCCCTTGGGAGATTTGTTCCAGCAGTTATACCCTAAGATTTGAAATTGGTTTCATTTCAGTATAGATTACATGGAAAACTTTCAGCAACATGTCATATGTTATGTGTTTTCACTGTAATTGCTAATATGGTTTACAATTATTTAGCACTTATATATAAAAATAATTTCCAAAGACCTGGATCTATTGAGGGACTGCAGCACGGTTTCTGCAAAAGGATAAGCAGCCCTACTAACCTAACTGGATTTTGAGATCACCAAGTTGACCAATAATGGAAGCCCAGTTGATATAATGCATCTAATTTTTTTTTTAAAAACCTTTGTGCAAAAGTCACATCTTGTGAGATTGGACAAAATGGTGACATTGTAGCTAGAACATAGTTATTAATGGTAGTGGACCTGCATTGCATTTAGACACAAATGTTAGAGCCTATCTTTCTGAGCATTATTAACAGTAACAAAGATGTGCCAGTGTTAATGTTACAAATGCAGTCAAGCTGGCAAACTCTGCAACATTCCAGTGAGAATCAGAATGATAGAACCATGGAAAACGACAGCATGGAAGGAAACCATTCGACCTATTACGTCTGAGCCAGCCACCAAATAGCCATCGAGCCAAATCCCACTTTCCAGTTCTTGCTCTGATGCCTTTAGATTGCTGCACTTCAAGAGCATATCCAACTACTTCTTGGATGTTCTCAGGGTTTCTGCCACTACCAACCTTTCAGGCTGAGTCCCGGATCCCCACCATTTTTTCCCACTAAACCTCCTTCTTCATAGCCTATATCTATGCAGCCTGGTTATAGACCCATCAGCCAAGGGGAATAGGGCCTTATCTCCTCCACCTCAACCCCTCAATTTTATACACTTCAATTCACTCTCCCCTCAGTCTCCTCTGTTCCAAAGAAAACAACCCTAGCTTGTCCAATCTTTCGTTCATTGCTACAGTTCTCCAGTCTAGACAGCAGCCTCAAATCTCCTCTGCACCCTCTCTGGTTTGGGTAACTGCAGAGTCATTTGGGACCTCGGATTGGTCATCCCTGCCCTTGTGTTGCCCCAGGCAAGGTTCCAATGTTCAGGGTAACAAGTCATTGCCAACAGCAAAATCAGCAAACCTTTGGTGGTTATGGCAAAAAAACTAGAACCTCAAGGGATAACAGCAGCTTACAGGCAGAGGATCCTTCAGGAAGACAGCTTGCGGTTTCTTTTAAGAACGAAGCAATTGAAAACCACCTCATGCAATCTTTTCCCTAGTCATATTGCTCATTGAAATGGAAAATGGGAAACTCTTACAAGCAGTGACAGGGGAAAGCACCAGACTGTGAGGCTTGGAGAAATAAGCGGAGGACCTGCACTTGGGTAGGTCACCACTACACCCTCTAGTGCAATTAGATCTTTTCTATCGTGCAATGAACAAAACTACATTCAGTACCTTAGCTGTGCCCTAACTCATGTTTTATGTCTCCCAACTCAGAATATGCTTCAGCTAATAAAGGCAAGTACCCCATTTGCCTTCTTGGCTACTTTATCTCCCTGTTCAGCCACCTTCAGAGATGTGGAAAGCCTCCAAGACTCCTATATTCATCTACATCAGCCTTAAAAATATTCAGTGACTCCGCTTCCACTACCTTCTCAGGCAAATTGTTCCAAAGTCACAACTTTTGTTTGCTGCCTCAGCCAATTTTGGATCCAACTTGCCACTTTGCCTTGGATCCCATGGGCTTTTACTTTTGTGTCCAGTCTGCCATAAAAGGACCTTATCAAAAGCCTTCCTAAAATCTATATAGACTTAATCAAAGGCACCACTTCACCAATCCTCCTTGTAACCTCCTCAAAAAATTCAATATTAGTCAAATCCAAGCTTCCCATAAGTTCATGCTGACTGTTTTTGATTAATCAGTCTTCCTAAGTGAAATTTATCCTGTCCCTCGGTTTTCCCATCACCGAGGTTAACTGATAGGCCTGTAATTACTCAGTCTAATCCTTTTGCCCTTTAAACAATGATACAATCTTAGCTCTCATACAGTCCTCTGGCACCACACCTATAACCTGCTATTTCTTCTCTTACATTTTCCTTTCAATACTTCCTCACTCACCATTAATTTCATCTAATATTTCACACACCTCCCTGATTGCAATGTCAGTATCATCACTCTTTAGGTGAAACAAGGCACAAGGTACCCATTAAGAACCATATCAATGCCCTCCACCTCCACACACATTTTCCTTTTGGCCCCATTCTTTTTTTTATTCATTCGTGGGATGTGGGCATCACTGGCTAGGCATTTAAAAGTCAACTACATTGCTGTGGGTCTGGAGTCACAGACCAGTTAAGGATGGCAGATTTCCTTCCCTAAAGGACATTGGTGAACCAGATGGGTTTTTACAACAATCGACAATGGTTTCATGATCATCATTAGACTTTAAATTCCAGGTTTTTTTCTTAATTCAAATTCCACCATCTGCCATGGCAGGAATTGAACCCAGATCCCCAGAGCATTATCCTGGGTCTCTGGATTATAGGCCAGTGACAACACCAATACACGATCGCCTCCCCCTTTTAGTGATTCGCTTGTTCTTTATGTACTTGTGAAACAGGCCGATAGGTTTTCTTTAATCTTACCTTCCATCTGTTTCTTAATTTCCTTTTTAATTTCAGCCCTACGCATTTTATACTCTGCTAGGTCTTGTGCAGGACTGAGCCCTCAGTAACTGTCATAAGCTTCCTTTTTTTATCCTCAATCTTTTCCTCAAACTTCTTCCACTGATCTAGTACTGATTTATCTTCAAGTAGCTGTTTCTAGTCCACTTTAGCTAAAATGCATTTCAGTTTCATAAAGTTAGTTTTACCCCAATTGAGAATTTTTATTCCTAGTCTTTGCCCTTTTCTATAACTACCTTAAATCTAATTGAATCATGATCACTTCCAAAGGGCTCTTCAACTGCTAATTCACCTAGCTTCATTCCCTAAAACCGAGCCCAGAACCAGCTCCTCTCTTCAGTTCCCTAAACACTGGATGAAAAAAGTTATCCTGAATGTATTACAAATTTTGCTCCCTATGTGCCTTCCAGACTATTTTAATCCCAGTTAATATTAGAATGGTTAAAATTCCCCCCCCCCCCAACCAAATAGCCCTCACCTCACTACTGCTGCCATATTGTTTTTGCACTTCAGATTTTCCTACATATTTGCTCTTAAATCTGCTTTACTTTTTGGGGGGCTTATAGTACATTTATTCTTCAGCTAGATCCACATGGCCTTGTTTGATGGTCCTTTGGCCATATCATCCCCCGGCACAAGTATAATTGTTTCTTTAATCAATATTGTGACCCCTTCTCCTTGTTTTATCTCCCCTCTATATCATCTAAAAACCCTGTAACCAGGAATGTTAAACAAAAACAGAATTACCTGGAAAAACTCATCAGGTCTGGCAGCATCGGTGGAAAAGAACAAAGTTGACGTTTCGAGTCCTCATGACCCTCCAACAGAACTAAGTAGAAATAGAAAAGGGGTGAAATATAAGCTGGTTTCAGGGGGGTGGGGGGGTGGTTGTTGGGACAAGCAAGCAGTGATAGGAGGAGATAACCAAAAGATGTCACAGACAACCTTCAACACCTTTGTTCTTTTGTCTGTGACATCTTTTGGTTATCTCCTCCTATCACTGCTTGCTTGTCCCAACAACCTCCCCTCCTTCTTCCTCCCCCCTAAACCAGCTTATATTTCACCCCTTTCCTATTTCTGCTTAGTTCTGTTGAAGGGTCATGAGGACTCGAAACGTCAACTTTGTTCTTCTCCGCCGATGCTGCCAGACCTGCTGAGTTTTTCCAGGTATTTCTGTTTTTGTTTTGGATTTCCAGCATCCGCAGTTTTTTGTTTTTACCAGGAATGTTAAGCTGCCATTACTGTCCTTCTTTCAACCATGTCTCAGTTATAGCTAGAATATCATACTCCCATGTCAATCCATGCTCTTAGTTCATTTACCTTATTTCCTAGACTGTTTGTATTGAAGTTTACACTATTTAGCACTGCCAAACTATTTTCTAGTCTTTGTTTTCTCTGCTATCCAGACACACTCAATTCCCCGCTTTCTATTTCCATATTTTACTCTCCCATCTGAATCTGTCAGGTTCACATCTCCCTGTCAAGCTAGATTAAGCCCTTCCCAACAGCACTAGCAAAAACCCTGTGAGAACATTGGGCACAGCCCTATTCAGGTGCAAGGCTTCTGGCTTGTACAGGTTCCATCTCCCCGAGAACAGGTCCCAATATCTCAGGAAACAAAAAGCAAACTTCCTGCACCATCTCTCCAGCCACAAATTCATCGGTTCTTTCTTTCTATTTCTGTACTCACTGGCACATGACAGAGTAATCCAGAGATTACCATCTTTGTCATCCTGCTTCTCATTCTCTCTCCTAGATCCCCAACCTCTGCTTTCACAGCCTCATCCTCCTTTCTGCCCCTCATTGTCAATATGGACTATGACATCTGACTGTTCACCCACCCTCTTCAGAATGTGCTGTAATCACTCAATGGCATCCTTGACCCTGGCACCAGACAAACATGTCATCCTGGAGTCACATCTGCAGAAGCACCCATGTGTTCCCCTCACTATCGAATCCCCACCACTATTGCAGTTCCACTCTTCTTCCTCCACTACCCCGAGCCACTAATGGTGCTGTGGACTTAGCTCTGCTTTCACTCCCAGAGGAATTATTACAAATCCAACATCCTTCATTTCAAATACACAAGCAATCCAAGTAAGAAACTTTCAAAAATTACATTTGTGAATTTTGTAAAGTACTGTAGAGTGAAGCCCCATTGTCAGGAAGATATAATAATTTGCATAATGTTATTGGGATTTATTGTACAGTAATAGTGGTGTGTGTTTTAATTGAATGTAACACAGCTGGTCTGAAGGCTTTGATGTAAGAAGAGAAGCTAGGTTTGAAATGCTAAACAGGTAAACATGGGTGAAGTTTTAGAATGTGAGGTGTAAAGGGAACATTTGCATTTTTAAATAAACTAGAGTAGCTTGAATTCAAAAGAGGGGTGAAATGTTACACCTAGCCAGAAGTTAAGAAACTGTTTATTTTTCCCCCAAAGATAACTGGTAAAATTAGTACCATGATAGATATTTATTATTGGAGGTAAAGCCCAAAGACAGTGAAACAATGGGAATTTGCATTCAAAGGGGAAAATATGCATAAAGGGGAAAATATGCATAAAGGGGAAAATATGCATAAAGGGGAAAATATGCATAAAGGAGAAAATATGCATAAAGGAGAAAATATGCATAAAGGAGAAAATATGCATAAAGGAGAAAAGGCTGTGTGTAAGGTCAGGCATTTTAAGATCTAATACAAGTGTGAAAAGCCTCCAGTGTCTAAGCCTCAAGCTGCTGTTTACAAGGAACCAAAGCCAAGAAAAACTCACTTTGAATTAGACTGTCCAGGGTGTGCGCTTTGCCTGGGTCTGTTTAAATCTGTGCGTTTTACTATTGCCTTAACGGAGGCATAACTGGAAGTTAGATTAATCAGGGGAGCTAGGAGTTATCATGGTAGTAATTTGTAGACCTATGTATATGCTTAAAATCATTTCTTCTATTAATAAATGTTTAATTTAGTTTTATAAAAAAACCAATAAGACACAGTAGACTTATTACTACTCAATTCAAGGCACACATCTCAAAATAAATATACAAATTGCAAAACAGTTGCGGCAGTTGTTCCAAGTTTCCCTTTGGGATTTGAGTAGTTCAGCATTTACCATTGGTTGTGCCATAACATCTATCTACCCTGCCCAACAATCTTGTAAGAAAAACCAAACCAACTTAATGCCCCCTTCAAAAAATTCTAGAAAATAAACATTCCATAAATCACTTGTTAGGCCTCAGCTACAGAATTACAAACAATTCTGGGCACCACACTCCAGGAAGACAAAGGCAATAGAGAAGATAGAGAGGTTTTAAAATTAAGAGCTGTTCTCCTTGGAGCAAATGAGGTTTTTAAATAGAGAAAATCTATTCTCTCTGGCAAATGGACCAATAGCCAGAGGTCATAGATTTAAAATTATTGGGAAAAGATTCAGAGAAAAGGCAAGAAATGTTCTCACTTTGTCACCAGTATTTGGAACATGCTGCCTGAAAAGATAGAAGCAAATTTCATAAATAATTTAAGAGGGAGTTGGACAGGTACTAGAGGATGAGAAACTACAGGGTTATGGACAAAAAGGAGGGATTAAACAACTGCTCTTTCCAAGAACCAGCACAGGCACCATGGGCTGAATGGCTCCTGCCTACACTTTAAAAAATAAGAGCAGCAAAAAGAGACTGAGGGCTAACATAAAAGGGAACCCAAAAGTCTTCTATTGGCACATAAATAGTAAAAGTCTGGTGAAAGGAGTGGAGGAGATGATCAGGAATCAAAACAGGAGTTTACACATGGAGGCAGAGAGCAGGACTGAGGTACTAAACTTTACATCTGTCTTTACTAAGGAAGAAGATGCTGCCAAAGTCAGTGAAAGGAGGTAGCTGAAGCACTGGATGGGCTAAAAATGTATTTGAAAGGCTAGCTGTGCTTAAAATTGATAAGTCACCAGGATGGGATCAATTGCATCTGTGGATACTGAGGGATATAAGGGTGGAAATTGCAGAGGCATTAGCCAAAATCTTGCAACCCTCCTTAGATATACAGGGATGGTGCCAGAGGACAGGGGAATTCCAAATGTTACACCTTTGTCCAAAAAAAAAAGATACAAGGATAAAGCCAGAAACTGCAGGCCTATTAGTTTAACCTCAATGGTGGGGAAGCTCAATCTGGGACAAAATTAACATGGACAAGGGTGGATTAAAGAAATCCAGCAAACATTTGTTAAAGGAAAATTATGCTTAACTAATTTGATTTTACTCCATCAAGAAACTCAGAGGGGTAACGTGGTGCATATGGCCTCAGGCATTGGATAAAGTGCCACATAATAAGGTACCAGCAAATCTGAAACCCATGGAAGAGGGGAGATAGTAGCAGCATAGATGTGCAGTTGACTGAATGATTCAAAGCAGTAATAGTAAGTGGCTGTTTTCAGACTGGAGGATTAGGTATAGGACTACTGCTTTTCTTGATCTGCATTGTCAGAACTTGGGTGTGCAGTACACCATTTCAAAAACTGCGGATGACAAAACTTGGAAATATTGTGAACAGCGAGGATAGTGATAATCTTCAAAAGGATATAAACAGCCTGGTGATAAGGACGGGACACATGACAGATGAAATTTAACGCTGAGAGGTGTGAATTAACACATTTAGGTAGGAAGGATGAGGAAAGGCAATATAACACAAATAGGCGCAGAAGTAGGCCATTTGGCCTCTCAGGACTGCTCCACCATCCAATAAGATCATGGCTGATCTGTGCATTGAACTCCACATTCCCACCCATCCTCAATAACCTTAGATTCTTGTTAGGCAAAGGAAGCAACCTACCTTCGCCTTGGAAGTATTCAAGAACCCGGCCTCCACCACCTTCTGAGGCAGAGTGTTCCAAATTAGCATAAACCTCAAAAAAAATTCTCATGTTTTAAATGGGCAACCCTAAATTTTAAAACATTGCGCCCTAGTTCTTGACTCACCTACAAGAGGAAACATCCTTTCCATGTCCACTTTGTCAAGACCATTCAGGATCTTATATCCTTCAATCAAGTCATCCCTTACTCTTCTAAACTCCAATGGAATCAAGCCCAGTCTGGGCTTTCCTCATAAGACAACCTGCTCATTCCAGGTATCAATCCAGTAAACCTCCTCTGAACCATCTCCAAAGCATTTACATCCCTCCTTAAATAAAACGACCAAAACTGCATAGGATTTGAGATGTGATCTCACCAATGCCCTGTATAATAAACATAACTTCCCTACTTTCATGTTCAATTCCTCTCATAATAAAGGATAGCATTCCATTAGCCTTCATGGTTACATGCTGTACCTCCATACAACTTCTTGTGATTCATGCACTAAGACACCTAGATCCCTCTGCATCTCAAATTCTGCAGTCATTTTCCATTTAAGTAAGACTTTTTTTTTACTCTTCCTGCCAAAGTGAACAACTTCACATTTTCCCACATTATACTCCATTTGCCAGAGTTTTGCTAACTCACAACATATATCCATCTGCACCTCATGTCCTCTTCGCAACATATTTTCCTATTTATCTTTGCATCATCTGCAAATTTAGCTATCATGCCTCTGTGCTCCCCTCATCTAGGTCATTGACATAAATTCTAAAAAGTTGAGGCCCCTGCCTCACATAGACCCCTCCAGTACTCCATTCGCCACAGGCTGCCAATCAGAAAAAGACCCATTTATGCATACTATTTACTGCCAGCCAATCTTCTATGCATGTCAATGTGTTACTCCTACACCATAAGCTTTTACTTTCTGCAAGAACCTTTGATGTGGCACTTTATCAAATGCCTTCTGGAAATCCAAGTACAGTACATCTACAGGCTCCCCTTCATCCACAGCGCATGTTACTTTTTCAAAGAACCGCAATAAATTACCTTCTACTACCTCATTATCCACTTCTTTTAAGTCCCTAGGATGAACTCCATCTGGACCCAGAGACTTGTCAACCCACAGCTCCATCAGTTTGCTCAGTACCATTTCCCTCATGATGGTAATTTCACCAAGTTCCTCTCTCCCTGCCACCTCCTGATTTACAACTATTAGCAAAATATGTTTTTTGTATCCTCTATAGTGAAAGCAGAAGCTCTCTAGGGGACCAATAATCACTTTCCCTACTCTTTTCCCGTTTAAATGCCTGTAGAAACTCTTGCTATTCATTCTTACATTTCTGGCTAGCTTCCCCTCACACTCAAATCCATGTCCTGATTAGTCATTCTCTGCTGTTCTTTATACTCAGACCGTCATCTGACTTGCCACTTAACTTTGCATAGTTATTTGCTTTTTCCTTAGCTTTTCAGTTAACCACGGATGGTGGGTCCTCCCTTTAGCATTTTTCTTTATATTAGGAATATACTTATTCTGAGTATTTTGAAATATCCCCTTAAATGTCTACCACTGCTTCTCTATTGATCTATCCCCTAGCCTGGTGTCCCAGTTCACTTAAGCTAACTCAGCTTTCATGCCCACATAATTGCCCTTAAAGTTTAAAATACTAGTCTGAGGCCCATTCTCCTCCCTTTCAAACTGGATGTAAGATTCAATCATATTGTGGTCACTGCTACCTATGGGTGCCTTTACACTGACATCATTGGTTAATCCTGTCACATTACACAATACCAAGTCTAATATAACCTGCTTTCTGGTTCCAGAACATGCTGCTCTAAGAAACACTAACTATTCTATGAACTCCTCATCCAGACTACTACTGCCAATCTGATTTTTCCAGGTGATATGTATAGTAAAGTCACCCATGATTATTGCTGCCCTTTATCACAAACACCCAATACTTCTCATATACTTTGTCCTACATTGTGGTCACTGTTAGGGGGGCCTGTACACCACTCCCACTAGTGACTTCTTTCCCCTATTTCTCATCTCCACTCAGACCAATTCTACATCGTGACCCATGGTCATCTCTAACTGTTGCACCAATGCCATCCTTGATAAACAGTGCTACCCCTCCACCTTTACCTAACTTCCTATTCTTCTTGAATGTCATTTACCCTTCAATATTCAGGACCGAATACTTGTCATCCTGCGGGCACATTTCCGTAATAGCTATCAGATCATATTTATTTACATCAATGTGCGCTATCAATTCATTTGCCTTGTTACGTGCACAGATATTGAGCTTTTAGTTTTGTTTGTGTTATCTTTATAGAATCTAGTCTTTATTGTTGGCACATTCTTCAGTTTTTTCCTCTCTCCGTTCCTGCGATTCTCTCCTTCATTTCCCCTTAGTATGGTCTCCTGTCTTGATTCCACCCCTTGATTTGCTACATCTACCCAAGCTTGATCCCTCACCCACCTTGTTTAGTTCAAAGCCCTCCCTACTTCTCTAGTTATGTTGCTCGCGAGAACACTGGTCCTGGCATGGTTCAGGTATAGAATGTCCCAAACGTACAGCCCCCACTATTCCCATTACTGATGCCAGTGCTGCACAAACTGGAACTCATTTCTCCCACACCAGTCTTTGAGCCACATACTCATCTCTCCAGTTTTATGTACCCATGCCAATTTGCACATGGCTCAGGTAATTACCACCTTCAAGGTTCTGCTTATTAAGTTAGTGCCAAGTTCCTCATATTTTCCATGCAGAACCTCTTCACCAGTTCTAGCCATGTCACTGATACCTACATGGACCACGACAACTGGATCCTTTCCCTCCAGCTCTGAACAGATGTCCCGAACCTTAGAACCGGAGAGGCAGTATAGTCTGGACTCCTGCTCCTTGATACAAAGAACAGTGTCAATTCCCCTCAATATACTGTCCCCACCTATCACTACATTCCTTTTTGCTCCCACCACTTGAATGTCTCCCTGTACCACAATGTCATGGTCAGTTTGGTCATTCACCTGAAGCCCCCACTTTCACCCAAACAAGCTGAGAACACCTCAAAGTTATTGCTAATTGCAAAGGCTCCTGCACTCTTGCCCTCTCTGCATCCCCTTAATTGCCACACACACACAGTCACACCCTCTTGTTCCTGCCCTCTAACCAAATCAGAAGACCCTATCCAAAGTGGTATGACTATGACTACCTCCTGGTACAAAGCATCCAAGTAACTTTCCCCTCCCTGGTGTGTCACAGCATCTGCAACTCAGCCTCCAGCTCAATGACTGAGTCGAAGCTCCTCGGTCCACCTACACTTACTGCAGACATGTTTGCCCTGCATCCAGGAGCTCCCACGTGTTGCAGCCTTGAGACATCACCTGTCCTGCCATCTTTGTGTTTTAATTACTTATTATTCACTTATTTTGCTTGTTTTTAAATATACTCTATTAACTTCACCATCTATTCATATACTATTTTAAACCTTAGGACTGGACCTTAACCACTTACCAAATACTCAGCAAACAGCTAGCTCCTTTCCCTGTAGTAGAGTAAGAACCAATTCCTACAGGGTGAAAAAAAGTAGAAAAAAGAAAAAGCAAAAGGAAAAGAACACCACCTTCCCCTCATCACTAAACTCCCAAGTATGCACTCAGTTCCAAAGCAGCACTCATTTGCCTAGGCTGCACTAAAGAACCCTGAATTTATAGTAAACTGAATTGGAGCTGGCAAAACCAGACTTAACCAGTTAGCTAAATAACTACTCAGCACTCTCAGCAGGGTGTGTAAAATGGTGCCCTGCACTTAGCTCTGAGCCAGTCTAGCCATTTCCCATTACCACTGTGCTGCTTCAGGCTGCATTTAAGTGCTTCAGTTGGAGTTTAGTGAGTGATAGTTTTATGGGTTAATTTCTATCTAGAGTCTAGTCTTTCTTTAATTAAGCAATTTACTAAAAGTTGCTCTTTTGGGTTGGAAGAAGGTGAGTTTTGGCTCAGCTTTAAAACAGGGCATATTCGGTCTCTGCTTGCAGTTAGTCAGTTAACTGGCTTAAACAGGTTTTCAGAAGTTAGATTCAGACAGCATAAAAGCAAGCCACCTACAGTGCTGCTTTTGTCTGCATTTCAGTGCTTCAGTAGAGTTTGGTGAGTGAGGGAATTCAGTGCAGAGGGAAGGAGGGATCCTTTCATTTTCTACCTTTCCTCAAAGAAAAGCAGTGGCCTTCGTAAGTCAGGCTTGGTGATATTCCTACTGTCCTTAATATTCTCTACACTAGAGGAAGTAAAAGTAAAAGGGAGTAATTTAGGGGTAAGTCATGATAGGGAACCTTGGTCACGTGGAATGCTCTGTGCAATGTGGGAAGCCAGGGACACTTCCAGTGTCTGTGGTGACCACGTGTGCAGGGTGTCTCCAGCTGCAGCTACTTGAAATCCATGTTTCGGACCTGGAGCAGTGGCTTGAGTCACTGTGGAGCATCCGCAGGACTGAGATCTTTGTAGATAGCACATACAGTGAGGTGGTCTCATCATGGGTAAAGAATGCACAGGCAGAAAGGGAATGGGAGACTGCCAGACAGAGTAAAGGCACTAGGCAGGTGGTGCAGGAGTCCCCTGGGTCCATCTCCCTCTCCAACAGAGGGCGCGTGTGGGAGAGCAATAGGGATATGGCATTCTATCGGAAGGGAACAAATAGACGTTTCTGCAGCCGCAGGTGTGACACCGGGATGCTATGTTGCCTCCCTGGTGCCAGGTTCAAGGATGTCACTGAGTGGCTGCAGGACATTCTGAAGGGGGAGGGTGAACAGCCAGAGGTCGTGGTCCATTCTGGTACCAACAACATAGGTAAAAGGAGGGATGAGCTCCCACAAGCAGAATATAGGGAGCTGGGAAATAAATTAAAAGGCAGGACCTCAAAAGGTAATAATCTCAGGATTACAGTACCACATGCTAGGGAGATCAGACTGGATGAATGCCTGGCTGGAGAGCTGGTGTAGGAAGGAGGGATTTAGATTCCTGAGGTGGTACTACACTCCTGATTGTACTACTTCACTTTCCAACCGAAGGAAGAATTTTATCATGTTATGATCACTGTTCCCTGAAGGACCCTGCACAACAAGATTATTAATTAACCCCTTCTCATTACACAATACCAAATCTGGGATAGATGGGACCTGCAAAAGCTGAATGGGTTGCACCCCAGCAGAACCTGGACCAATACCCTTGCAGGTGTATCTGCTAGTACTGTGGAGGAGGGTTTAAACTAGAGTGGCAGGGGGATGGGAATCTGAGTGGGGAGACAGAAGGGAGGGAAACAAAGATAGAAATGAAAGATAGAAAACTAAAAAGCAAAGTGGAAGGCAGAGGAAACGGGGACTAGCAGCAAATAGGGCCATAGTACAAAGAAAGATGTGTAAAAGGACAAGTCTAAAGGCACTGTATCTGAATGCACAGAGCATTCACAATAACGTAGACAAATTAACAGCGCAAATAGATGTAACCGGGTATGATATGATTACAATTACAGAGACATAGCTGCAGGGTGACCAAGGCTGGGAACTGAATATCCAAGGGTACTCGATATTTAGGAAGGACAGACAAAGGAGCTGGCATGTGTGGCATTGTTAATTAAGGTTGAAATCAGTGCAATAGTGAGAGGGTATTGGATCAGAAAATCTACATGTAGAATCAGTCTGGGTGGAGCTAAGAAGCAACAACGGGCGGAAAACATTAGTCAGATTGTATATAGGCCCCTGAACCGTATTGATATGGTGGGGCACAGTATTAAATGGGAAATTAGAGATGCATGTAACAAGGGTGCTACAGTAATCATGGGTGAATTTAATCTACATATAGATTGGGCAAACCAAATTAGCAATAATACTGTGGTGGATGAATTCCTTGAGTGTGTACAAAATGTTTCTTTTAGACCAGTGTGTTAAGGAACCAACTAGAGAACAGGCTATCCCAGATTTGGTTTTGTGCAACATGAAGGTGTTGATTAATAATCTTGTTGTGAGGGGTCCTTTAGGGCACAGTGACCATAACATGATAAAAGTCTTCCTTAGGTTGGAAAGTTAAATAGTTCAATCCAAAACTAGGGTCCTAAATCTAAACAAAATACAAAGGTATGAGGCATGAGTTGGCTACGATAGATTGGGGAACTTCATTAAAAGGGACGATGGTGGACAGCAATGGCTAATATTTAAGGAATGGATATATGCATTACAACGGTTACATATTCCTTTCTGGTACAGAAACACAACAGGAAAGCTGGTGCAACCATGGCCAACAAAAGAAATTAAGAACAGTATTAGATCTAAAGAGGCGTCATATGAAGTTGCTAGGAAAAGTAGCAAGCCTGAGGATTGGGAGCAGTTTAGAATTCAGCAAAGGAAGACCAAGAGATTGATTAGAAGAGGAAAAATAGAGTATGAGTGTAAACTTCCAAGGAACACAAGAGGGTCGTAAAAGCTTCTATAAATATGCAAGAAGAAAAAATTTAGTGAAAACAAATGTAGGTCCCTTCCAGTCCGAAATGAGAGAATTTATAATAGAGAACAAGGAAATGGCAGAACAATTAAACAACTACTTCAGTTCTGTCTTCACAGAGGAAGACACAAATAACTTCCCAGAAATACTATGGAACCAAAGATCTAGTGAGAAGGAGGAGTTGAAGGAAATTAGAACTAATAAAAAAAAGTGCTGGAAAATTAATGGGACTGAAAACTGATAAATCCTCAGGGCCTGATAATCTACATCCCAGGGTACTAAGGGAGATATCCATGGAAATAGTGGATGTGTTGGTTGTCGTCTTCCAAAATTCTGTAGATTCTGGAACAGTCCCGGCAGATTGGTTAGTGGCAAACATAATCCCACTATCTAAAAAAGAGGGAGGGGCGGAATTACAGACTGGTTAGCCTAACATCAGTGGTAGGGAAAATGCTAGAGTCGACTATAAAGGATGTGATAACAGGATACTTAAAAAATATGAACAGGGTTAGACAAAGTCAACACGGATTTATGAAAAGGAAATCAAATCTGACAAACCTACTGGAGTCTTTTGAGGATGTAACTAGCAGAATAGATAAGCGAGAACCAGTGGATGTGG
This sequence comes from Carcharodon carcharias, assembly GCF_017639515.1. Classification (NCBI taxonomy): domain Eukaryota; kingdom Metazoa; phylum Chordata; class Chondrichthyes; order Lamniformes; family Lamnidae; genus Carcharodon; species Carcharodon carcharias. The sequence goes on along the minus strand of NC_054488.1, from coordinate 3,253,307 downwards.
TATATTTGGATTTTCACAAAGCTTTTGATAAAGTCCCACATAAGAGGTTAGTGTGTAAAATTAAAGCACATGGGATTGGGGGTAACATATTGATATGGATTGAGAATTGGTTAGCAGACAGGAAACAGTAGGAATAAATGGGACTTTTTCCAGAATGGCAGGTGATGACTAGTGGGGTACCGCAGGGATCAGTGCTTGAGCCCCAGCTGTTCACAATACATTTAATGATTTGGAGGAGAGAACCAAAAGTAATATTTCCAAGTTTGCTGACAACACAAAACTAGGTGGGAATGTGAGTGGTGAGGTGGATGTTAAGAAGCTTCAAGGCGATGCAGACAAGTTGAGTGAGTGGGCAAATACATGGCAGATGCAGTGTAACATGGATAAGTGTGAAGTTATTCAGGGTTTGTTTATCTTTGGTAGATAACAGAATGACAGAGTATTATTTAAATGGTGATAGATTGGGAAATGTTGATGCACAAAGGGATCTGCATGTCCTTGTACACCAATCACTGAAAGCAAGCATGCAGATGCAACAAGCAGTTAAGAAGGCAAATGGTATGTTGGCCTTCATTGAGAGAGGGCTTGAGTACAGGAGCAAGGATGTCTTACTGAAGCTGTACAGGGCCTTGGTGAGACCACACCTGGAGTAGTGTGTTCAGTTTTGGGCCCCTTACCCAAGGAAGGGCACACTTGCCAAAGGAGTGCAGCCAAGGTTCATCAGACTGATTCTGGGATGGCAGGATTGTCTATGAGGAGCAATTGGGCCAACAATGCCCATATTTACTGGAGTTTAGAAGAATGAGACGGGATCTCTGAAACATATAAAATTCTGACAGGGCTGGACAGATTGGATGCAGGGATGATGTTTCCTCTGGCTATGGGGTCTAGAACAGGGGGTCAAAGTCTCAGAATATGAGGCAGAACATTTAGGAGTGAGATGAGGAGGAATTTCTTCACTCAGAGGGTGGTGAACCTGTGGAACTTTACCACAGATGCTGTGGAGGCCAAGTCACTGAATATATTTAAGGAGGAAATAGATTCCTAGACCTTAAAGGTATCAAGGGGTATGGACAGAGAGTGGGTGTATGGCATCGAGACAGAGGATCAGCCATGATCATATTGAATGGCAGAGCAGGCTCGAAGGGCTGACTACTCCTGCTCCTATTTTTCTATGTTTCTATCATATCCAACAGTGGTTCCATTCTTCCACAAAGGGTGGAACAACCAGTGACCCCCTTTCTTGTTGGGCTTCCCACTGGCTAAGAAAAGAGTCCTGTACACTCTCCACCCCCCTCCCTTTCTCTCCTATCTCTTGCCAATTTATTTAGGACTGGCTAAAATATTATTCTTATCTTTTACTCATTTCACAGATCTGCCAGCATATTTCGACCTTCACTTTCCACCCACTATTCATGGATCAGTAACATATTATCAGTGTGACTGACCCCTTCTTAGACCTGAAAAAGCCCTTGAAGTCCTCTAAGATCTTGTTTACTTTATCCTTTTCGGTTTCCTCACACCTGTAAACTTTGGAATTATGCCCTGTAAATTCAAGTCCAGGACATTGACATATCAAAAACAGCTGTGGCTGTAATACCAACAACTTGGCAACGCCACTGTATATTTCCCAGTCTGAAAAAAAAATTCACTACTAATCTGCCACTTTCATATCCATGCTGCCACTGCCCATTTAATCCCAGTTGTTTCAGTTTTGCTGACAAATCTACCATGTGATATTTTATGAGTTGCTTTTTGAAAGTCTACAGACATTATCAACCAGTCAGTCTTCACATTACTTTAATGAACACAAAGTTACTCTATTTTTTTAAACAAATCCACGTTGTCATTTATTAAGCCATCTTCTTCCGAGTGACAGTTAATTTTGTCCCAGATTACCATCTCAAAGTTTCCAGGCCACCACAGTTATGATAACTGATCTGGTATAGGTCCTCATCCTTTGACCTATCATAACCTTCACAGAATTACATTACAGAAAGAGGACATTCAGTCCATCATGCCTGTGCTGCCTCTTTGGTAGAGCTATCCAATGAGTCCCAGTCCTCTGCTCTCTCCATAGCCCTGTAAATGCGATTTCTTCAAGTGTTTACCCAATTCTCCTTCAAATCTTAACGAACCTTCGTCCCCCCAAACTTTCAGGCAGCACATTCCAGATCCTAACAACTCACCATAAAAACATTTCCTCATGTCACTAGCCCCTCTACCATTAGAAACAATTCCTCTTGATTTACACTCAGCGAAACTCATGATTTTGAGCACCTTTGTTAAATCTACCGTTAACCTTCTCTGCTTTGAAGGAGTAAAATAATCCCAGCTTGTCCAATCTCCTCACACATGAGGAATTCCTCATCCCTGGTGCCATTCTGGCACATGTTCTCTGCACCCCCTGGGACATTCTTCCCAGAACGTGGTGCCTAGAATTGAGTTCAACACACTCAGTGCTGGTGCTTAATGACAGATTAGAAACAGTTTAATGCAACCTCCTTCGTTGGAGGGCTTCATGAAGCCAGGGATCCCCATATGGTTTTGGTTGTTGACACATTGCTACACAGGAGACTTGATGCTTTGACTTTTTGATCATGTTGTAACTTGAACGGAAAAGGAGCGATGACACCTCCCCTGACTTGGTGCCCTGGTCTCAGCCAGTGTGTGTGGAGCTGATCAGCCCCCTCACACCCTGCAGCACCCACATCCTCCCATAGAGATAACCAGCTCTCTGCACAGGGGGTCTGACTGATCCACTGGGTCCTCACACACTCCATGTAGCTGCCCCTCTCCCTGCCCCCCGGCCCGTGACACCCCCTCCCCCTCACACCCTGCAGCACCCACATCCTCCCATAGAGATAACCAGCTCCCTGCACAGAGGGTCAGACTGATCCACAGGGTCCACCTCACACACTCATGTAGCTGCCCTTCTCCCCTCTGCCCTCTGCCCTCTAACCTCTACCCTCCCCCTGCACCTGGACTCACCTCTCTCGGTGCCGGGGGGGTCCGGGGTGTGGGGGAGTCCGTGTCTCTCTTTCTCAAACACGGATCTCTCTTGTTCTTGCTGACGTTGCCGCTCGCGCTACCGGTCACGGGACCCGGATTTTAAACGCGCGCGCAAGAGCCCGGGGATCTGCGCATGCGCGGTGCGCGATGATGGTGCGGTGACGTCATATACTGCCGGCCAATCCACGTGACTTGCTTTCACGAGGATTCCAACTTCAGCATCATCCAGATCCTGATCCAGAGGCGGTCAATGTGCAGAACACATACACTATACAGATATAAATATACACTATACACTAAACAGATATAAATATATACACATATATATAATTTGTAAAGGACACACACACACTATACAGATATAAATATACACACATATATATAATTTGTACAGGACGCACATACACTATACAGATATAAATATACACACATATATATAATTTGTACAGGACACACACACTATACAGATATAAATATACACACATATATATAATTTGTACAGGACGCACACACACTATACAGATATAAATATACAGACATGTATATAATTTGTACAGGACACAGACACTATGCACATATAAATATACAGACATATATATAATTTGTACAGGACACACATACACTATACAGATATAAATATACAGACATATATATAATTTGTACAGGGCACACACACACTATACAGATATAAATATACACACATATATATAATTTGTACAGGACACACGCACTATACAGATATAAATATACACACATATATATAATTTGTACAGGACACACACACACTATACAGATATAAATATACAGACATATATATAATTTGTACAGGACACACATACACTATACAGATATAAATATACACACATATATATACTTTGTACAGGACACACATACACTATACGGATATAAATATAGAGACATATATATAATTTGTACAGGACACACACACACTATACAGATATAAATATACAGACATATATATAATTTGTACAGGACACACACACACTATACAGATATAAATATAAAGACATATATATAATTTGTACAGGACACACACACACTATACAGATATAAATATACAGACATGTATATAATTTGTACAGGACACACATACACTATACAGATATAATATAGAGACATATATATAATTTGTACAGCACACACATACACTATACAGATATAAATATAGAGACATATATATAATTTGTACAGGACACACACACACTATTCAGATATAAATATAAACACATATATATAATTTGTACAGGACACACACACTATACAGATATAAATATACACACATATATATATTTGTACAGGACACACACACACAATACAGATATAAATATACAGACATGTATATAATTTGTACAGGACACAGACACTATGCACATATAAATATACAGACATATATATAATTTGTACAGGACACACATACACTATACAGATATAAATATACAGACATATATATAATTTGTACAGGGCACACACACACTATACAGATATAAATATACACACATATATATAATTTGTACAGAAAACACACACTATACAGATATAAATATACAGACATATATATAATTTGTACAGGACACACACACACTATACAGATATAAATATACAGACATATATATAATTTGTACAGGACACACATACACTATACAGATATAAATATACACACATATATATAATTTGTACAGGACACACATACACTATACAGATATAAATATAGAGACATATATATAATTTGTACAGGACACACACACACTATACAGATATAAATATACAGACATATATATAATTTGTACAGGACACACACACACTATACAGATATAAATATAAAGACATATATATAATTTGTACAGGAAACACATACACTATACAGATATAAATATACAGACATATATATAATTTGTACAGGACACACATACACTATACAGATATAATATAGAGACATATATATAATTTGTACAGCACACACATACACTATACAGATATAAATATAGAGACATATATATAATTTGTACAGGAAACACACACACTATTCAGATATAAATATACACACATATATATAATTTGTACAGGACACACACACTATACAGATATAAATATACACACATATATATAATTTGTACAGGACACACACACACTATACAGATATAAATATACAGACATGTATATAATTTGTACAGGACACAGACACTATGCACATATAAATATACAGACATACATATAATTTGTACAGGACACACATACACTATACAGATATAAATATACAGACATATATATAATTTGTACAGGACACACACACTATACAGATATAAATGTACACACATATATATAATTTGTACAGGACACATACACTATACACATATAAAAATACACACATATATATAATTTGTACAGGACACACATACACTATACAGATATAAATATAGATACATATATATAATTTGTACAGGACACACACACACACTATGCAGATATAAATATACACACATATATATAATTTGTACAGGACACACATACACTATACATATATAAATATAGATACATATATATAATTTGTACAGGACACACACACTATACAGATATAAATATACACACATATATATAATTTGTACAGGACACACACACACTATACAAATATAAATATAAAGACATGTATATAATTTGTAGAGGACACACACACACTATATAAATATAAATATAGAGACATATACATATTTTGTACAGGACACACATATGCTATACAGATATAATATAGAGACATATATATATTTTGTACAGCACACACATACACTATACAGATATAAATATAAATACATATATATAATTTGTACAGGACACACATACACTATACAGATATAAATATAGGGACATATATATAATTTGTACAGGACACACACACACACTATACAGATATAAATATACAGAGATATATATAATTTGTACAGGACACACATACACTATACAGATATAAATTTAGATACATATATATAATTTGTACAGGACACACACACACACTATACAGATATAAATATAGGGACATATATATAATTTGTACGGGACACACACACACTATACAGATATAAATATACAGACATATATATAATTTGTACAGGACACACATACACTATACAGATATTAATATACAGACATATATATAATTTGTACAGGACACACACACACTATACAGATATAAATATAGATACATATATATAATTTGTACAGGACACACATACACTATACAGATATAATACAGAGACGTATATATAATATGTACAGGACACACATACACTACACAGATATAAATATAGATACATATATATAATTTGTACAGGACACACATACACTATACAGATTTTAATATACAGACATATATATAATTTGTACAGGACACACATACACTATACAGATATAAATATACAGACATATATATAATTTGTACAGGACACACACACTATACAGATATAAATATACACACATATATATAATTTGTACAGGACACACATACACTATACAGATATAAATATACAGACATATATATAATTTGTACAGGACACACACACTATACAGATATAAATTTAGAGACATATACATATTTTGTACAGGACACACATACACTATACAGATATAATATAGAGACATATATATATTTTGTACAGCACACACATACACTATACAGATATAAATATAGAGACATACATATAATTTGTATATGACACACACACACTATACAGATATAAATATACACACATATATATAATTTGTACAGGACACACATACACTATACAGATATAAATATAGGGACATATATATAATTTGTACAGGACACACACACACACTATACAGATATAAATATACAGAGATATATATAATTTGTACAGGACACACATACACTATACAGATATAAATTTAAAGACATGTATATAATTTGTACAGGACACACACACACTATACAGATAAAAATATAGAGACATATACATATTTTGTACAGGACACACATACACTATACAGATATAATATAGAGATATATATATATTTTGTACAGCACACACATACACTATACAGATATAAATATAGAGACATACATATAATTTGTACACGACACACACACACTATACAGATATAAATATAGATACATATATATAATTTGTACAGGAAACACATAAACTATACAGATATAAATATACACACATATATATAATTTGTACAGGACACACATACACTACACAGATATAAATATGGAGACATATATATAATTTGTACAGGACACACACACACTATACAGATATAAATATACAGACATATATTTAATTTGTACAGGACACACACCCTATACAGATATAAATATACAGACATATATATAACTTGTACAGGACCCACATACACTATACAGATATTAATATACAGACATATATATAATTTGTACAGGATACACATACACTATACAGATATAAATTTAGATGCATATATATAATTAGTACAGGACACACACAAACACTATACAGATATAAATATAGGGACATATATATAATTTGTACGGGACACACACACACTATACAGATATAAATATACAGACATATATATAATTTGTACAGGACACACATACACTATACAGATATTAATATACAGACATATATATAAATTGTACAGGACACACACACACTATACAGATATAAATATAGATACATATATATAATTTGTAGAGGACACACATACACTATACAGATATAATATAGAGACATATATACAATATGTACAGTACACACATACACTATACAGATATAAATATAGATACAGATATATAATTTGTACAGGACACACATACACTATACAGATTTTAATATACAGACATATATATAATTTGTACAGGACACACACACTATACAGATATAAATATACAGACTTATATATAATTTGTACAGAACACATACACTATACAGATATAAATATACACACATATATATAATTTGTACAGGACACACATACACTATACAGATATAAATATACACACATATATATAATTTGTACAGGACACACATACACTATACAGATATAAATATAGATACATATATATAATTTGTACAGGACACACATACACTATACAGATATAAATATAGATACATATATATAATTTGTACAGGACACACACACTATACAGATATAAATATACACACATGTATATAATTTGTACAGGACACACACACACTATACAGATATAAATATAAAGACATGTATATAATTTGTAGAGGACACACACACACTATACAGATATAAATATAGAGACATATACATATTTTGTCCAGGACACACATACGCTATACGGATATAATATAGAGACATATATATATTTTGTACAGCACACACATACACTATACAGATATAAATATAGAGACATACATATAATTTGTACACGACACACACACACTATACAGATATAAATATAAATACATATACATAATTTGTACAGGACACACATACACTATACAGATATAAATATAGGGACATATATATAATTTGTACAGGACACACACACACACTATACAGATATAAATATACAGAGATATATATAATTTGTACAGGACACACATACACCATACAGATATAAATTTTGATACATTTCTATAATTTGTACAGGACACACACACAGACTATACAGATATAAATATAGGGACATATATTTAATTTCTACGGGACACACACACACTATACAGATATAAATATACAGACATATATATAATTTGTACAGGACACACATACACTATACAGATATTAATATACAGAACTATATATAATTTGTATAGGACACACACACACTATACAGATATAAATATAGATACATATATATAATTTGTACAGGACACACATACACTATACAGATATAATATAGAGACGTATATATAATATGTACAGGACACACATACACTATACAGATATAAATATAGATACATATATATAATTTGTACAGGACACACACACACTATACAGATATAAATATACAGACATATATATAATTTGTACAGGACACACACACTATACAGATATAAATATACACACATATATATAATTTGTACAGGACACACATACACTATACAGATATAAATATACACACATATATATAATTTGTACAGGACACACATACACTATACAGATATAAATATAGGGACATATATAGAATTTGTACAGGACACACATACACTATACAGATATAATATAGAGACGTACATATAATTTGTACAGGACACACATACACTATACAGATTTTAATATACAGACATATATATAATTTGTACAGGACACACACACACTATACAGATATAAATATACAGACACATATATAATTTGTACAGGACACACACACTATACAGATATAAATATACACACATATATATAATTTGTACAGGACGCACACACACTATACAGGTATAAATATACAGACATGTATATAATTTGTACAGGACACAGACACTATGCACATATAAATATACAGACATATATATAATTTGTACAGGACACACATACACTATACAGATATAAATATACAGACATATATATAATTTGTACAGGACACACATACACTATACAGATATAAATATAGAGACATATATATAATTTGTACAGGACACACACACACTATACAGATATAAATATACAGACATATATATAATTTGTACAGGACACACACACACTATACAGATATAAATATAAAGACATATATATAATTTGTACAGGACACACACACACTATACAGATATAAATATACAGACATATATATAATTTGTACAGGACACACACCCTATACAGATATAAATATACAGACATATATATAATTTGTACAGGACCCACATACACTATACAGATATTAATATACAGACATATATATAATTTGTACAGGATACACAGACACTATACAGATATAACTTTAGATACATATATATATATAATTTGTACAGGACACACACACACACACTATACAGATATAAATATAGGGACGTATATATAATTTGTACGGGACACACACACACTATACAGATATAAATATACAGACATATATATAATTTGTACAGGACACACATACACTATACAGATATTAATATACAGACATATATATAATTTGTACAGGACACACACACACTATACAGATATAAATATAGATACATATATATAATTTGTAGAGGACACACATACACTATACAGATATAAATATATAGACATATATATAATTTGTACAGGACACACACACACTATACAGATATAAATGTAGGGACATATATATAATTTGTACAGGACACACACACAATATACAGATATAAATATACAGACATATATATAATTTGTACAGGACACACACACACTATACAGATATAAATATACAGACATATATATAATTTGTACAGGACACACACACACTATACAGATATAAATATAGAGACATATATATAATTTGTACAGGACACACACACACTATACAGATATAAATGTACAGACACATATATAATTTGTACAGGACACACATACACTATACAGATATAAATATACAGACATATATATAATTTGTAGGGGACACACATACATTATACAGATATAAATATAGATACATATATATAATTTGTGCAGGACACACACACACTATACAGATATAAATATACACACATATGTATAATTTGTACAGGACACACATACACTATACAGATATAAATATACAGACATATATATAATTTGTACAGGACACACATACACTATACAGATATAAATATAGGGACATATATATAATTTGTACAGGACACACACACTATACAGATATAAATATACAGACATATATATAATTTGTACAGACACACATACACTATACAGATATAAATATACAGACATATATATAATTTGTACAGTACACACACACACTATACAGATATAAATATACACACATATATATAATTTGTACCGGACACACATACACTATACAGATATAAATATACAGACATATATATAATTTGTACAGGACACACACACACTATACAGATATAAATATAAAGACATATATATAATTTGTACAGAACACAGACACTATACAGATATAAATATACACACATATATATAATTTGTACAGGACACACATACACTATACAGATATAAATATGGGGACATATATATAATTTGTACAGGACACACATACACTATACAGATATAAATATAAAGACATATATATAATTTGTACAGGACACACACACACTATACAGATATAAATATATAGACATATATATAATTTGTACAGGACACACATACACTATACAGATATAAATATACAGACATATATATAATTTGTACAGGACACACACACACTATACAGATATAAATATACAGACATATATATAATTTGTACAGGACACACACACACTATACAGATATAAATACACAGACATATATATAATTTGTACAGGACACACACACACTATACAGATATAAATATAGACACATATATATAATTTGTACAGGACACACACACACTATACAGATATAAATATACACACATATATATAATTTGTACAGGACACACACACACTATACAGATATAAATATACACACATATATATAATTTGTACAGGACACACACACACTATACAGATATAAATATAAAGACATATATATAATTTGTACAGGACACACACACACTATACAGATATAAATATAGGGACATATATATAATTTGTACAGGACACACATACACTATACAGATATAAATATATAGACATATATATAATTTGTACAGGACACACACACACTATACAGATATAAATATAGAGACATATATATAATTTGTACAGGACACACACACACTATACAGATATAAATATACAGACATATATATAATTTGTACAGGACACACACACACTATACAGATATAAATATACAGACATATATATAATTTGTACAGGACACACACACCATACAGATATAAATATACAGACATATATATAATTTGTACAGGACACACACACACTATACAGATATAAATATACAGACATATATATAATTTGTACAGGACACACATACACTATACAGATATAAATATACAGACATATATATAATTTGTACAGGACACACATACATTATACAGATATAAATATAGATACATATATATAATTTGTGCAGGACACACACACACTATACAGATATAAATATACAGACATATATATAATTTGTACAGAACACACATACACTATACAGATATAAATATACACACATATATATAATTTGTACAGGACACACATACACTATACAGATATAAATATAGGGACATATATATAATTTGTACAGGACACACACACTATACAGATATAAATATACAGACATATATATAATTTGTACAGGACACACATACACTATACAGATATAAATATACAGACATATATATAATTTGTACAGGACACACACACACTATACAGATATAAATATACACACATATATATAATTTGTACAGGACACACATACACTATACAGATATAAATATACAGACATATATATAATTTGTACAGGACACACACACACTATACAGATATAAATATAAAGACATATATATAATTTGTACAGGACACACAGACACTATACAGATATAAATATACAGACATATATATAATTTGTACAGGACACACATACACTATACAGATATAAATATAAGGACATATATATAATTTGTACAGGACACACATACACTATACAGATATAAATATACAGACATATATATAATTTGTACAGGACACACACACACTATACAGATATAAATATATAGACATATATATAATTTGTACAGGACACACATACACTATACAGATATAAATATACAGACATATATATAATTTGTACAGGACACACACACACTATACAGATATAAATATACAGACATATATATAATTTGTACAGGACACACACACACTATACAGATATAAATATACAGACATATATATAATTTGTACAGGACACACACACACTATACAGATATAAATATAGACACATATATATAATTTGTACAGGACACACACACACTATACAGATATAAATATACACACATATATATAATTTGTACAGGACACACACACACTATACAGATATAAATATACACACATATATATAATTTGTACAGGACACACACACACTATACAGATATAAATATAAAGACATATATATAATTTGTACAGGACACACACAAAGTATACAGATATAAATATAGAGACATATATATAATTTGTACAGGACACACATACATTATACAGATATAAATATACAGACATATATATAATTTGTACAGGACACACACATACACTATACAGATATAAATATACAGACATATATATAATTTGTACAGGACACACACATACACTATACAGATATAAATATACAGACATATATATAATTTGTACAGGACACACATACACTATACAGATATAAATATAGATACATATATATAATTTGTACAGGACACACATACACTATACAGATATTAATATACAGACATATATATAATTTGTACAGGACACACACACACTATACAGATATAAATATACAGACATATATATAATTTGTACAGGACACACACACTATACAGATATAAATATACACACATATATATAATTTGTACAGGACACACATACACTATACAGATATAAATATACAGACATATATATAATTTGTACAGGACACACACACTATACAGATATAAATATAGAGACATATACATATTTTGTACAGGACACACATTCGCTATACAGATATAATATAGAGACATATATATATTTTGTACAGCACACACATACACTATACAGATATAAATATACAGACATACATATAATTTGTACAGGACACACACACACTATACAGATATAAATATAAATACATATATATAATTTGTACAGGACACACATACACTATACAGATATAAATATAGGGACATATATATAATTTGTACAGGACACACACACACTATACAGATATAAATATACAGACATATATATAATTTGTACAGGACACACATACACTATACAGATATAAATATACAGACATATATATAATTTGTACAGGACACACATACACTATACAGATATAAATATAAAGACATATATATAATTTGTACAGGACACACACACACTATACAGATATAAATATACAGACATATATATAATTTGTACAGGACACACATACACTATACAGATATAAATATACAGACATATATATAATTTGTACAGGACACACACACACTATACAGATATAAATATACAGACATATATATAATTTGTACAGGACACACATACACTATACAGATATAAATATACAGACATATATATAATTTGTACAGGACACACACACACTATACAGATATAAATATACAGACATATATATAATTTGTACAGAACACATACACTATACAGATATAAATATACAGACATATATATAATTTGTACAGGACACACATACACTATACAGATATAAATATGGGGACATATATATAATTTGTACAGGACACACATACACTATACAGATATAAATATAAAGACATATATATAATTTGTACAGGACACACACACACTATACAGATATAAATATATAGACATATATATAATTGGTACAGGACACACATACATTATACAGATATAAATATACAGACATATATATAATTTGTACAGGACACACACACACTATACAGATATAAATATACAGACATATATATAATTTGTACAGGACACACACACACTATACAGATATAAATATACACACATATATATAATTTGTACAGGACACACACACACTATACAGATATAAATATACAGACATATATATAATTTGTACAGGACACACACACACTATACAAATATAAATATACAGACATATATATAATTTGTACAGGACACACACACACTAAACAGATATAAATATACAGACATATATATAATTCATACAGGACACAGACACACTATACAGATATAAATATAAGACATATATATAGTTTGTACAGCACACACACACACTATACAGATATAAATATAGAGACATATATATAATTTGTACAGGACAGACATACACTATACAGATATAAATATACAGACATATATATAATTTGTACAGGACACACACACACTATACAGATATAAATATACAGACATATATATAATTTGTACAGGACACACATACACTATACAGATATAAATATACAGACATATATATAATTTGTACAGGACACACATACACTATACAGATATAAATATAGATACATATATATAATTTGTACAGGACACACATACACTATACAGATATAAATATACAGACATATATATAATTTGTACAGGACACACACACACTATACAGATATAAATATACAGACATATATATAATTTGTACAGGACACACACACTATACAGATATAAATATACAGACATATATATAATTTGTACAGGACACACATACACTATACAGATATAAATATACAGACATATATATAATTTGTACAGGACACACACACTATACAGATATAAATATAGAGACATATACATATTTTGTACAGGACACACATACACTATACAGATATAATATAGAGACGCATATATATTTTGTACAGCACACACATACACTATACAGATATAAATATACAGACATACATATAATTTGTATACGACACACACACACTATACAGATATAAATATAAACACATATATATAATTTGTACAGGACACACATACACTATACAGATATAAATATAGAGACATATATATAATTTGTACAGGACACACACACACTATACAGATATAAATATACAGACATATATATAATTTGTACAGGACACACACACACTATACAGATATAAATATACAGACATATATATAATTTGTACAGGACACACACACTATACAGATATAAATATACAGACATATATATAATTTGTACAGGACACACACACACTATACAGATATAAATATACAGACATATATATAATTTGTACAGGACACACATACACTATACAGATATAAATATAGAGACATATATATAATTTGTACAGGACACACATACATTATACAGATATAAATATAGATACATATATATAATTTGTACAGGACACACACACACTATACAGATATAAATATACAGACATATATATAATTTGTACAGGACACACATACACTATACAGATATAAATATACAGACATATATATAATTTGTACAGGACACACATACACTATACAGATATAAATATAGGGACATATATATAATTTGTACAGGACACACACACTATACAGATATAAATATACAGACATATATATAATTTGTACAGGACACACATACACTATACAGATATAAATATACAGACATATATATAATTTGTACAGGACACACACACACTATACAGATATAAATATACAGACATATATATAATTTGTACAGGACACACATACACTATACAGATATAAATATACAGACATATATATAATTTGTACAGGACACACACACACTATACAGATATAAATATACAGACATATATATAATTTGTACAGGACACACATACACTATACAGATATAAATATACACACATATATATAATTTGTACAGGACACACATACACTATACAGATATAAATATAGAGACATATATATAATTTGTACAGGACACACATACACTATACAGATATAAATATACAGACATATATATAATTTGTACAGGACACACACACACTATACAGATATAAATATATAGACATATATATAATTGGTACAGGACACACATACATTATACAGATATAAATATACAGACATATATGTAATTTGTACAGGACACACACACACTATACAGATATAAATATACAGACATATATATAATTTGTACAGGACACACACACACTATACAGATATAAATATACAGACATATATATAATTTGTACAGGACACACACACACTATACAGATATAAATGTAGGGACATATATATAATTTGTACAGGACACACACACACTATACAGATATAAATATACAGACATATATATAATTTGTACAGGACACACACACACTATACAGATATAAATATACACACATATATATAATTTGTACAGGACACACACACACTATACAGATATAAATATAAAGACATATATATAATTTGTACAGGACACACACACACTATACAGATATAAATATACAGACATATATATAATTTGTACAGGACACACATACACTATACAGATATAAATATACAGACATATATATAATTTGTACAGGACACACATACACTATACAGATATAAATATACAGACATATATATAATTTGTACAGGACACACACATACACTATACAGATATAAATATACAGACATATATATAATTTGTACAGGACACACATACACTATACAGATATAAATATACAGACATATATATAATTTGTACAGGACACACACACACTATACAGATATAAATATACAGACATATATATAATTTGTACAGGACACACACACACTATCCAGATATAAATATACACACATATATATAATTTGTACAGGACACACATACACTATACAGATATAAATATAGAGACATATATATAATTTGTACAGGACACACATACACTATACAGATATAAATATAGAGACATATATATAATTTGTACAGGACACACACACACTATACAGATATAAATATACAGACATATATATAATTTGTACAGGACACACACACTATACAGATATAAATATACACACATATATATAATTTGTACAGGACACACACACACTATACAGATATAAATATACAGACATATATATAATTTGTACAGGACACACATACACTATACAGATATAAATATACAGACATATATATAATTTGTACAGGACACACATACACTATACAGATATAAATATACAGACATATATATAATTTGTACAGGACACACACACACTATACAGATATAAATATACACACATATATATAATTTGTACAGGACACACACACTATACAGATATAAATATACAAACATATATATAATTTGTACAGGACACACACACACTATACAGATATAAATATACAGACATATATATAATTTGTACAGGACACACATACACTATACAGATATAAATATACACACATATATATAATTTGTACAGGACACACATACACTATACAGATATAAATATAGAGACATATATATAATTTGTACAGGACACACACACACTATACAGATATAAATATACAGACATATATATAATTTGTACAGGACACACACACACTATACAGATATAAATATAAAGACATATATATAATTTGTACAGGACACACACACACTATACAGATATAAATATACAGACATATATATAATTTGTACAGGACACACATACACTATACAGATATAATATAGAGACATATATATAATTTGTACAGGACACACATACACTATACAGATATAAATATAGAGACATATATATAATTTGTACAGGACACACATACACTATACAGATATAAATATACAGACATATATATAATTTGTACAGGACACACACACACTATACAGATATAAATATACAGACATATATATAATTTGTACAGGACACACACACACTATACAGATATAAATATACAGACATATATATAATTTGTACAGGACACACATACACTATACAGATATAAATATACAGACATATATATAATTTGTACAGGACACACATACACTATACAGATATAAATATACAGACATATATATAATTTGTACAGGACACACACAAACTATACAGATATAAATATACACACATATATATAATTTGTACAGGACACACACACACTATACAGATATAAATATACAGACATATATATAATTTGTACAGGACACACACACACTATACAGATATAAATATACAGACATATATATAATTTGTACAGGACACACACACACTATACAGATATAAATATACACACATATATATAATTTGTACAGGACACACATACACTATACAGATATAAATATAGAGACATATATATAATTTGTACAGGACACACACACACTATACAGATATAAATATACACACATATATATAATTTGTACAGGACACACACACACTATACAGATATAAATATAAAGACATATATATAATTTGTACAGGACACACACACACTATACAGATATAAATATACAGACATATATATAATTTGTACAGGACACACATACACTATACAGATATAAATATACAGACATATATATAATTTGTACAGGACACACACACACTATACAGATATAAATATAAGACATATATATAATTTGTACAGGACACACATACACTATACAGATATAAATATACAGACATATATATAATTTGTACAGGACACACACACACACTATACAGATATAAATATACAGACATATATATAATTTGTACAGGACACACACACTATACAGATATAAATATACACACATATATATAATTTGTACGGCACACACACACACTATACAGATATAAATATAGAGACATATATATAATTTGTACAGGACACACATACACTATACAGATATAATATAGAGACATATATATAATTTGTACAGCACACACATACACTATACAGATATAAATATACAGACATATATATAATTTGTACAGGACACACATACATTATACAGATATAAATATAGATACATATATATAATTTGTACAGGACACACACACACTATACAGATATAAATATACAGACATATATATAATTTGTACAGGACACACATACACTATACAGATATAAATATAGAGACATATATATAATTTGTACAGGACACACACACTATACAGATATAAATATACAGACATATATATAATTTGTACAGGACACACATACACTATACAGATATAATATAGAGACATATATATAATTTGTACAGCACACACACACTATACAGATATAAATATACAGACATATATATAATTTGTACAGGACACACATACACTATACAGATATAAATATACAGACATATATATAATTTGTACAGGACACACATACACTATACAGATATAAATATAGAGACATATATATAATTTGTACAGGACACACATACACTATACAGATAAAAATATACACACATATATATAATTTGTACAGGACACACATACACTATACAGATATAAATATAGGGACATATATATAATTTGTACAGGACACACATACACTTTACAGATATAAATATAGGGACATATATATAATTTGTACAGGACACACAACACTATACAGATATAAATATAAGACATATATATAATTTGTACAGGACACACACACACTATACAGATATAAATATACAGACATATATATAATTTGTACAGGACACACATACACTATACAGATATAAATATAGAGACATATATATAATTTGTACAGGACACACACACACTATACAGATATAAATATACAGACATATATATATAATTTGTACAGGACACACATACACTATACAGATATAAATATAGAGACATATATATAATTTGTACAGGACACACATACACTATACAGATATAAATATAGATACATATATATAATTTGTACAGGACACACATACACTATACAGATATTAATATACAGACATATATATAATTTGTACAGGACACACATACACTATACAGATATAAATATAGATACATATATATAATTTGTACAGGACACACACACACACTATACAGATATAAATATACAGACATATATATAATTTGTACAGGACACACACACACTATACAGATATAAATATACAGACATATATATAATTTGTACAGGACACACACACTATACAGATATAAATATACAGACATATATATAATTTGTACAGGACACACATACACTATACAGATATAAGTATAGATACATATATATAATTTGTACAGGACACACACACACTATACAGATATAAATATAGGGACATATATATAATTTGTACAGGACACACACACACTATACAGATATAAATATACAGACATATATATAATTTGTACAGGACACACATACACTATACAGATATAAATATAGATACATATATATAATTTGTACAGGACACACATACACTATACAGATATAAATATAGATACATATATATAATTTGTACAGGACACACATACACTATACAGATATTAATATACAGACATATATATAATTTGTACAGGACACACATACACTATACAGATATAAATATAGATACATATATATAATTTGTACAGGACACACACATACACTATACAGATATAAATATACAGACATATATATAATTTGTACAGGACACACACACTATACAGATATTAATATACAGACATATATATAATTTGTACAGGACACACACACACTATACAGATATAAATATAGATACATATATATAATTTGTAGAGGACACACATACACTATACAGATATAATATAGAGACATATATATAATATGTACAGGACACACATACACTATACAGATATAAATATAGATACATATATATAATTTGTACAGGACACACATACACTATACAGATATTAATATACAGACATATATATAATTTGTACAGGACACACATACACTATACAGATATAATATACAGACATATATATAATTTGTACAGGACACACACACACTATACAGATATAAATATAGATACATATATATAATTTGTACAGGACACACATACACTATACAGATATAAATATACAGACATATATATAATTTGTACAGGACACACATACACTATACAGATATAAATATACAGACATATATATAATTTGTACAGGACACACACACACTATACAGATATAAATATACAGACATATATATAATTTGTACAGGACACACACACACTATACAGATATAAATATACACACATATATATAATTTGTACAGGACACACACACACTATACAGATATAAATATACAGACATATATATAATTTGTACAGGACACACATACACTATACAGATATAAATATACACACATATATATAATTTGTACAGGACACACATACACTATACAGATATAAATATAGAGACATATATATAATTTGTACAGGACACACACACACACTATACAGATATAAATATACACACATATATATAATTTGTACAGGACACACACACACTATACAGATATAAATATAAAGACATATATATAATTTGTACAGGACACACACACGCTATACAGATATAAATATACACACATATATATAATTTGTACAGGACACACCCACACACTATACAGATATAAATATACAGACATATATATAATTTGTACAGGACACACATACACTATAGAGATATAAATATAGGACATATATATAATTTGTACAGGACACACACACACTATACAGATATAAATATACAGACATATATATAATTTGTACAGGACACACACACACTATACAGATATAAATATACAGACATATATATAATTTGTACAGGACACACACACTATACAGATATAAATATACAGACATATATATAATTTGTACAGGACACACACACACTATACAGATATAAATATACAGACATATATATAATTTGTACAGGACACACACACACTATACAGATATAAATATACAGACATATATATAATTTGTACAGGACACACATACACTATACAGATATAAATATACACACATATATATAATTTGTACAGGACACACATACACTATACAGATATAAATATAGAGACATATATATAATTTGTACAGGACACACACACACTATACAGATATAAATATAAAGACATATATATAATTTGTACAGGACACACACACACTATACAGATATAAATATACAGACATATATATAATTTGTACAGGACACACATACACTATACAGATATAAATATGCAGACATATATATAATTTGTACAGGACACACATACACTATACAGATATAAATATACATACATATATATAATTTGTACAGGACACACACACTATACAGATATAAATATACACACATATATATAATTTGTACAGGACACACATACACTATACAGATATAAATATAGAGACATATATATAATTTGTACAGGACACACACACTATACAGATATAAATATACACACGTATATATAATTTGTACAGGACACACATACACTATACAGATATAAATACAGATACATATATATAATTTGTACAGGACACACACACTATACAGATATAAATATACACACATATATATAATTTGTAGAGGACACACATACACTATACAGATATAAATATACAGACATATATATAATTTGTACAGGACACACACACACTATACAGATATAAATATAAAGACATGTATATAATTTGTACAGGACACACACACACTATACAGATATAAATATAGAGACATATATATATTTTGTACAGGACACACATACACTATACAGATATAATATAGAGACGCATATATATTTTGTACAGCACACACATACACTATACAGATATAAATATAGAGACATACATATAATTTGTATACGACACACACACACTATACAGATATAAATATAGATACATATATATAATTTGTACAGGACACAAAACACACTATACAGATGTAAATATACAGACATATATATAATTTGTACAGGACACACATACACTATACAGATATAAATATGCGGACATATATATAATTTGTACAGGACACACATACTCTATACAGATATAAATATACAGACATATATATAATTTGTACAGCACACACATACACTATACAGATATAAATATACAGACATATATATAAGTTGTACGGGACACACATACATTATGCAGATATAAATATAGATACATATATATAATTTGTGCAGGACACACACACACTATACAGATATAAATATACACACATATGTATAATTTGTACAGAACACACATACACTATACAGATATAAATATAGAGACATATATATAATTTGTGCAGGACACAAATACACTATACAGATATAAATATAGAGACATATATATAATTTGTACAGGACACACACACACTATACAGATATAAATATAGAGACATATATATAATTTGTACAGGACACACACACTATACAGATATAAATATACAGACATACATATGATTTGTATGGGACACACACACACTATACACATATATACATACAGATATATATATAATTTGTACAGGATACACATACACTATACAGATATAAATATACACACATATATATAATTTGTACAGGACACACATACACTATACAGATATAAATATAGAGACATATATATAATTTGTACAGGACACACACACACTATACAGATATACATATACACACATATACATAATTTGTACAGGACACACACACACTATACAGATATAAATATAAAGACATATATATAATTTGTACAGGACACACACACACTATACAGATATAAATATACACACATATATATAATTTGTACAGGACACACATACACTATACAGATATAAATATAGAGACATATATATAATTTGTACAGCACACACATACACTATACAGATATAAATATACAGACATATATATAATTTGTACGGGACACACATACACTATACAGATATAAATATAGATACATATATATAATTTGTACAGGACACACACACACTATACAGATATAAATATACACACATATATATAATTTGTACAGGACACACATACACTATACAGATATAAATATAGGGACATATATATAATTTGTACAGGACACACACTCTATACAGATATAAATATAGATATATATATATCATTTGTACAGAACACACATACACTATACAGATATAAATATAGAGACATATACATATTTTGTAGAGGACACACATACACTATACAGATATAATATAGAGACATATATATATATTGTACAGCACACACATACACCATACAGATATAAATATAGAGACATACATATAATTTGTACACGACACACACACACTATAAAGATATAAATATAGATACATATATATAATTTGTACAGGACACACATACACTATACAGATATAAATATACAGACATATACATAATTTGTACAGGACACACATACACTATACAGATATAAATATACAGACATATATATAATTTGTACAGGACACACAAACACTATACAGATATAAATATACAGACATATATATAATTTGTACAGGACACACACACTATACAGATATAAATTTAGATACCTATATATAATTTGTACAGGACACACACACACACACACACACTATACAGATATAAATATAGGGACATATATATAATTTGTACGGGACACACACACACTATACAGATATAAATATACAGA
This sequence comes from Carcharodon carcharias, assembly GCF_017639515.1. Lineage (NCBI taxonomy): Eukaryota > Metazoa > Chordata > Chondrichthyes > Lamniformes > Lamnidae > Carcharodon > Carcharodon carcharias. The sequence goes on along the minus strand of NC_054488.1, from coordinate 3,228,043 downwards.
CATATATATAATTTGTACAGGACACACATACACTATACAGATATTAATATACAGACATATATATAATTTGTACAGGACACACACACACTATACAGATATAAATATAGACATATATATATAATTTGTAGAGGACACACATACGTTATACAGATATAATATAGAGACATATATATAATATGTACAGGACACACATACACTATACAGATATAAATATAGATACATATATATAATTTGTACAGGACACACATACACTATACAGATTTTAATATACAGACATATATATAATTTGTACAGGACACACTAACACTATACAGATATAAATATAGATACATATATATAATTTGTACAGGACACACATACACTATACAGATATGAATATAGATACATATATATAATTTATACAGGACAAACATACACTATACAGATTTTAATATACAGACATATATATAATTTGTACAGGACACACACACACAATACAGATATAAATATACACACATATATATAGTTTGTACAGGACACACACACACTATACAGATATAAATATACACACATATATATAATTTGTACAGGACACACACACACACTATACAGATATAAATATACAGACATATATATAATTTGTACAGGACACACTCACACTATACATATATAAATATAGGGACATATATATAATTTGTACTGGACACACACACACTATACAGATATAAATATACAGACATATAAATAATTTGTACAGCACACACACACTATACAGATATAAATATACACACATATATATAATTTGTACAGGACACACACACTATACAGATATAAATATACAGACATATATATAATTTGTACAGGACACACACACACTATACAGATATAAATATACAGACACATATATAATTTGTACAGGACACACATACACTATACAGATATAAATATACACACATATGTATAATTTGTAAAGGACACACATACACTATACAGATATAAATATAGAGACATATATATAATTTGTACAGGACTCACACACACTATACAGATATAAATATAAAGACATATATATAATTTGTACAGGACACACACACACTATACAGATATAAATATACAGACATATATATAATTTGTACAGCACACACATACACTATACAGATATAAATATACAGACATATATATAAGTTGTACGGGACACACATACATTATACAGATATAAATATAGATACATATATATAACTTATGCAGGACACACACACACTATATAGATATAAATATACACACATATGTATAATTTGTACTGAACACACATACACTATACAGATATAAATATAGAGACATATATATAATTTGTACAGGACACACATACACTATACAGATATAAATATAGAGACATATATATAATTTGTACAGGACACACACACACTATACAGATATAAATATACACACATATATATAATTTGTACGGGACACACACACACTATACAGATATATATATACAGACATATATATAATTTGTACAGGATAAACATACACTATACAGATATAAATATACACACATATATATAATTTGTACAGGACACACATACACTATACAGATATAAATATAGAGACATATATATAATTTGTACAGGACACACACACACTATACAGATATACATATACACACATATACATAATTTGTACAGGACACACACACACTATACAGATATAAATATAAAGACATATATATAATTTGTACAGGACACACATACTCTCCTGATATAATATAGAGACATATATATAATTTGTACAGCACACACATACACTATACAGATATAAATATACAGACATATATATAATTTGTACGGGACACACATACATTATACAGATATAAATATAGATACATATATATTATTTGTACAGGACACACACACACTATACAGATATAAATATACACACATATGTATAATTTGTACAGAACACACATACACTGTACAGATATAAATATAGGGACATATATATAATTTGTACAGGACACACACTCTATACAGATATAAATATAGATATATATATATCATTTGTACAGAACACACATACACTATACAGATATAAATATAGGGACATATATAGAAGTTGTACAGGACACACACACTATACAGATATAAATATAAAGACATATATATAATTTGTACAGCACACACACACACTATACAGATATAAATATAGAGACATATATATAATTTGTACAGGACACACATACACTATACAGATATAATATAGAGACATATATATAATTTGTACAGGACACACATACACTATACAGATATAAATATACAGACATATATATAATTTGTACAGGACACACATACACTAAACAGATATTAATATACAGAACTATATATAATTTGTACAGGACACACACACTATACAGATATAAATATAGAGACATATATATAATTTGTACAGGACACACACACACTATACAGATATAAATATAGAGACATATATATAATTTGTACAGGACACACATACACTATACAGTTATAAATATAGGGACATATATATAATTTGTACAGGACACACACACACTATACAGATATAAATATACACACATATATATAATTTGTACAGGACACACACACACTATACAGATATAAATATACACACATATATATAATTGTACAGGACACACACACACTATACAGATATAAATATACAGATATATATATAATTTGTGCAGGACACACACACACTATACAGATATAAATATAGAGACATATATATAATTTGTACAGAACACACATACACTATACAGTTATAAATATAGGGACATATATATAATTTGTACAGGACACACACACTATACAGATATTAATATACAGACATATATATAATTTGTACAGGACACACACACACTATACAGATATAAATATAGAGACATATATATAATTTGTACAGGACACACACACACTATACAGATATAAATATACAGACATATATATAATTTGTACAGCACACACACACACTATACAGATATAAATATACAGACATATATGTAATTTGTACAGGACACACCCACACACACTATACAGATATAAATATAAAGACATATATATAATTCGTACGGGACACACATACACTATACAGATATAAATATAGATACATATATATAATTTGTACAGGACACACACACTATACAGATATAAATATACACACATATATATAATTTGTACAGAACACACATACACTGTACAGATATAAATATAGGGACATATACATAATTTGCACAGGACACACACACTATACAGGTATAAATATACAGACATGTATATAATTTGTACAGAACACATACATTATACAGATATAAACATGCACACATATATATAATTTGTACAGGACACACATACACTATACATATATAAATATAGGGACATATATATAATTTGTACAGGACACACATACACTATACAGATATAAATATAGGGACGTATATGTAATTTGTACAGAACACACACACTATACAGATATAAATATAAAGACATACATATAAATTGTACAGGACACACACACACTATACAGATATAAATATATAGACATATATATAATTTGTACAGGACACACATACACTATACAGATATAAATATACAGACATATATATAATTTGTACAGGACACACACACACTATACAGATATAAATATACAGACATATATATAATTTGTACAGGACACACACACACTATACAGATATAAATATACAGACATATATATAATTTGTACAGGACACACACACACTATACAGATATAAATATACACACATATATATAATTTGTACAGGACACACACACTATACAGATATAAATATACAGACATATATATAATTTGTACAGGACACACACACACTATACAGATATAAATATAGAGACATATATATAATTTGTACAGGACACACATACACTATACAGATATAATATAGAGACATATATATAATTTGTACAGGACACACATACACTATACAGATATAAATATACAGACATATATATAATTTGTACAGAACACATACACTATACAGATATAAATATACACACATATATATAATTTGTACAGGACACACACACACTATACAGATATAAATATAAAGACATATATATAATTTGTACAGGACACACATACACTATACAGATATAATATAGAGACATATATATAATTTGTACAGCACACACATAAACTATGCAAATATAAATATACAGACATATATATAATTTGTACAGGACACAGACACTATACAGATATAAATATACACACATATATATAATTTGTACAGGACACACACACACTATACAGATATAAATATACACACATATATATAATTTGTACAGGACACACATACACTATACAGATATAATATAGAGACATATATATAATTTGTACAGCACACACATACACTATACAGATATAAATATACAGACATATATATAATTTGTACAGGACACACATACACTATACAGATATAAATATAGATACATATATATAATTTGTACAGGACACACACACACTATACAGATATAAATATACACACATATATATAATTTGTACAGGACACACATACACTATACAGATATAAATATAGGGACATATATATAATTTGTACAGGACACACACACTATACAGATATAAATATAGAGACATATATATAATTTGTAAGAACACACATACACTATACAGATATAAATATAGGGACATATATATAATTTGTACAGGACACACGCACTATACAGATATAAATATACCGACATATATATAATTTGTACAGAACACATACACTATACAGATATAAATATGCACACATATATATAATTTGTACAGGACACACATACACTATGCAGATATAAATATAGGGACATATATATAATTTCTACAGGACACACATACACTATACAGATATAAATATGCACACATATATATAATTTGTACAGGACACACCTACACTATACATATATAAATATAGGGACATATATATAATCTGTACAGGACACACATACACTATACAGATATAAATATAGGGACGTATATGTAATTTGTACAGAACACACACACTATACAGATATAAATATAAAGACATATATATAACTTGTACAGGACACACACACACTATACAGATATAAATATATAGACATATATATAATTTGTACAGGACACACATACATTATACAGATATAAATATACAGACATATATATAATTTGTACAGGACACACACACACTATACAGATATAAATATACAGACATATATATAATTTGTACAGGACACACATACACTATACAGATATAAATATAGATACATATATATAATTTGTACAGGACACACATACACTATACAGATATAAATATACAGACATATATATAATTTGTACAGGACACACACACTATACAGATATAAATATACAGACATATATATAATTTGTACAGGACGCACATACACTATACAGATATAAATATAGAGACATATATATAATTCGTACAGGACACACACACACTATACAGATATAAATATAGAGACGTATATATAATTTGTACAGGACACACACACACTATACAGATATAAATATAGAGACATATATATAATTTGTACAGGACACACACACAATATACAGATATAAATATAGAAACATATATATAATTTGTACAGGACACACACACACACTATACAGATATAAATATAGAGACATATATATAATTTGTACAGGACACACACACGCTATACAGATATAAATATAAAGACATATATATAATTTCTACAGGACACACACACACTATACAGATATAAATATAGTGACATATATATAATTTGTACAGGACACACATACACTATACAGATATAAATATATAGACATATATATAATTGGTACAGGACACACATACATTATACAGATATAAATATACAGACATATATATAATTTGTACAGGACACACACACACTATACAGATATAAATATACAGACATATATATATAATTTGTACAGGACACACATACACTATACAGATATAAATATAGATACATATATATAATTTGTACAGGACACACATACACTATACAGATATAAATATAGATACATATATATAATTTGTACAGGACACACATACACTATACAGATATTAATATACAGACATATATATAATTTGTACAGGACACACACACACTATACAGATATACATACACACACATATACATAATTTGTACAGGACACACACACACTATACAGATATAAATATAAAGACATATATATAATTTGTACAGGACACACATACTCTATACTGATATAATATAGAGACATATATATAATTTGTACAGCACACACATACACTATACAGATATAAATATACAGACATATATATAATTTGTACGGGACACACATACATTATACAGATATAAATATAGATACATATATATTATTTGTACAGGACACACACACACTATACAGATATAAATATACACACATATGTATAATTTGTACAGAACACACATACACTGTACACATATAAATATAGGGACATATATATAATTTGTACAGGACACACACTCTATACAGATATAAATATAGAGATATATATATCATTTGTACAGAACACACATACACTATACAGATATAAATATAGGGACATATATAGAAGTTGTACAGGACACACACACTATACAGATATAAATATAAAGACATATATATAATTTGTACAGCACACACACACACTATACAGATATAAATATAGAGACATATATATAATTTGTACAGGACACACATACACTATACAGATATAATATAGAGACATATATATAATTTGTACAGCACACACATACACTATACAAATATAAATATACAGACATATATATAATTCGTACGGGACACACATACATTATACAGATATAAATTTAGATACATATATATAATTTGTACAGCACACACACACTATACAGATATAAATATAGAGACATATATATAATTTGTGCAGGACACACACACACTATACAGATATAAATATAGAGACATATATATAATTTGTACAGAACACACATACACTATACAGTTATAAATATAGGGACATATATATAATTTGTACAGGACACACACACTATACATATATTAATATACAGACATATATATAATTTGTGCAGGACACACACACACTCTACAGATATAAATATAGAGACATATATATAATTTGTGCAGGACATACACACACTATACAGATATAAATATGCAGACCTATATATAATTTGTACAGCACACACACACTCTATACAGATATAAATATACAGACATATATATAATTTGTACAAGACACACACACATACACTATACAGATATAAATATAAAAACATATATATAATTCGTACGGGACACACACACTATACAGATATAAATATACACACATATATATAATTTGTACAGAACACACATACACGGTACAGATATAAATATAGGGACATATACATAATTTGCACAGGACACACAAACTATACAGGTATAAATATACAGACATATATATAATTTGTACAGAACACATACATTATACAGATATAAATATGCACACATATATATAATTTGTACAGGACACACATACACTATACATATATAAATATAGGGACATATATATAATTTGTACAGGACACACATACACTATTCAGATATAAATATAGGGACGTATATGTAATTTGTACAGAACACACACACTATACAGATATAAATGTAAAGACATATATATAACTTGTACAGGACACACACACACTATACAGATATGAATATATAGACATATATATAATTTGGACGGGACACACATACATTATACAGATATAATTATACAGACATATATATAATTTGTACAGGACACACACACACTATACAGATATAAATATACAGACATGTATATAATTTGTAAAGGACACACACACACTATACAGATATAAATATACAGACATATATATAATTTGTAAAGGACACACACACACTATACAGATATAAATATACAGACATATATATAATTTGTACAGGACACAGACACTATACAGATATAAATATACACACATATATATAATTTGTACAGCACACACACACACTATACAGATATAAACATAGAGACATATATATAATTTGTACAGGACACACATACACTATACAGATATAATATAGAGACATATATATAATTTGTACAGCACACACATACACTATGCAAATATAAATATACAGACATATATATAATTCGTACGGGACACACATACATTATACAGATATAAATATACAGACATATATATAGTTTGTGCAGGACACACACACACTATACAGATATAAATATACACACATATATATAATTTCTACAGGACACACATACACTATACAGATATAAATATAGGGACATATATATAATTTGTACAGGACACACACACTATACAGATATAAATATAGAGACATATATATAATTTGTAAGAACACACATACACTATACAGATATAAATATAGCGACATATATATAATTTGTACAGGACACACGCACTATACAGATATAAATATACAGACATATATATAATTTGTACAGAACACATACACTATACAGATATAAATATGCACACATATATATAATTTGTACAGGACACACATACACTATGCAGATATAAATATAGGGACATATATATAATTTGTACAGGACACACATACACTCTACAGATATAAATATGCACACATATATATAATTTGTACAGGACACACATACACTATACATATATAAATATAGGGACATATATATAATCTGTACAGGACACACATACACTATACAGATATAAATATAGGGACGTATAGGTAATTTGTACAGAACACACACTCTATACAGATATAAATATAAAGACATATATATAACTTGATCAGGACGCACACACACTATACAGATATAAATATATAGACATATATATAATTTGTACAGGACACACATACATTATACAGATATAAATATACAGACATATATATAATTTGTACAGGACACACACACACTATACAGATATAAATATACAGACATATATATATAATTTGTACAGGACACACATACACTATACAGATATAAATATAGATACATATATATAATTTATACAGGACACACATAAACTATACAGATATAAATATAGATACATATATATAATTTGTACAGGACACACATACACTATACAGATATTAATATACAGACATATATATAATTTGTACAGGACACATATACACTATACAGATATAAATATAGATACATATATATAATTTGTAAAGGACACACACACACACTATACAGATATTAATATACAGACATATATATAATTTGTAAAGGACACACACACACTATACAGATATAAATATACAGACATATATATAATTTGTACAGGACACACACACTATACAGATATTAATATACAGACATATATATAATTTGAACAGGACACACATACACTATACAGATATAAGTATAGATACATATATAAAATTTGTACAGGACACACACACACTATACAGATATAAATATAGGGACATACGTATAATTTGTACGGGACACACACACACTATACAGATATAAATATACAGACATATATTTAATTTGTACAGGACACACATACACTATACAGATATAAATATAGATACATATATATAATTTATACAGGACACGCATACACTATACAGATATAAATATAGATACATATATATAATTTGTACAGGACACACATACGCTATACAGATATTAATATACAGACATATATATAATTTGTACAGGACACACATACACTATACAGATATAAATATAGATACATATATATAATTTGTACAGGACACACACATACACTATACAGATATAAATATACAGACATATATATAATTTGTACAGGACACACACACTATACAGATATTAATATACAGACATATATATAATTTCTACAGGACACACACACACTATACAGATATAAATATAGATACATATATATAATTTGTAGAGGACACACATACATTATACAGATATAATATAGAGACATATATCTAATATGTACAGGACACGCATAAACTATACAGATATAAATATAGATACATATATATAATTTGTACAGGACACACATACATTATACAGATTTTAATATACAGACATATATATAATTTGTACAGGACACACATACACTATACAGATATTAATATACAGACATATATATAATTTGTACAGGACACACACACACTATACAGATATAAATATAGATACATATATATAATTTGTACAGGACACACATACACTATACAGATATAAATATAGATACATATATATAATTTGTACAGGACACACATACACTATACAGATTTTAATATACAGACATATATATAATTTGCACAGGACACACACACACAATACAGATATAAATATACACACATATATATAGTTTGTACAGGACACACACACACTATACAGATATAAATATACACACATACATATGATTTGTACGGGACACACACACACTATACAGATATATATATACAGATATATATATAATTTGTACAGGATACACATACACTATACAGATATAAATATACACACATATATATAATTTGTACAGGACACACATACACTATACAGATATAAATATAGAGACATATATATAATTTGTACAGGACACACACACACTATACAGATATACATATACACACATATACATAATTTGTACAGGACACACACACACTATACAGATATAAATATAAAGACATATATATAATTTGTACAGGACACACACACACTATACAGATATAAATATACACACATATATATAATTTGTACAGGACACACACACACACTATACAGATATAAATATACACACGTATATATAATTTGTACAGGACACACACACTGTACAGATATAAATATACAGACATATATATAATTTGTACAGGACACACACACACTATACAGATATAAATATACAGACACATATATAATTTGTACAGGACACACATACACTATACAGATATAAATATACACACATATGTATAATTTGTAAAGGACACACATACACTATACAGATATAAATATAGAGACATATATATAATTTGTACAGGACACACACACACTATACAGATATAAATATAAAGACATATATATAATTTGTACAGGACACACACACACTATACAGATATAAATATACAGACATATATATAATTTGTACAGGACACACATACACTATACAGATATAAATATACAGACATATATATAATTTGTAGGGGACACACATACACTATACAGATATAAATATAGATACATATATATAATTTGTACAGGACACACACACACTATACAGATATAAATATACACACATATATATAATTTGTACAGGACACACATACACTATACAGATATAAATATAGAGACATATATATAATTTGTACAGGACACACATACACTATACAGATATAAATATAGAGACATATATATAATTTGTACAGGACACACACACACTATACAGATATAAATATACACACATATATATAATTTGTACGGGACACACACACACTATACAGATATAAATATACAGACATATATATAATTTGTACAGGATAAACATACACTATACAGATATAAATATACACACATATATATAATTTGTACAGGACACACATACACTATACAGATATAAATATAGAGACATATATATAATTTGTACAGGACACACACACACTATACAGATATACATATACACACATATACATAATTTGTACAGGACACACACACACTATACAGATATAAATATAAAGACATATATATAATTTGTACAGGACACACATACTCTATACTGATATAATATAGAGACATATATATAATTTGTACAGCACACACATACACTATACAGATATAAATATACAGACATATATATAATTTGTACGGGACACACATACATTATACAGATATAAATATAGATACATATATATTATTTGTACAGGACACACACACACTATACAGATATAAATATACACACATATGTATAATTTGTACAGAACACACATACACTGTACAGATATAAGTATAGGGACATATATATAATTTGTACAGGACACACACTCTATACAGATATAAATATAGATATATATATATCATTTGTACAGAACACACATACACTATACAGATATTAATATAGGGACATATATAGAAGTTGTACAGGACACACACACTATACAGATATAAATATAAAGACATATATATAATTTGTACAGCACACACACACACTATACAGATATAAATATAGAGACATATATATAATTTGTACAGGACACACATACACTATACAGATATAATATAGAGACATATATATAATTTGTACAGCACACACATACACTATACAAATATAAATATACAGACATATATATAATTCGTACGGGACACACATACATTATACAGATATAAATTTAGATACATATATATAATTTGTACAGCACACACACACTATACAGATATAAATATAGAGTCATATATATAATTTGTGCAGGACACACACACACTATACAGATATAAATATAGAGACATATATATAATTTGTACAGAACACACATACACTATACAGTTATAAATATAGGGACATATATATAATTTGTACAGGACACACACACTATACAGATATTAATATACAGACATATATATAATTTGTGCAGGACACACACACACTCTACAGATATAAATATAGAGACATATATATAATTTGTGCAGGACACACACACACTATACAGATATAAATATGCAGACCTATATATAATTTGTACAGCACACACACACTCTATACAGATATAAATATACAGACATATATATAATTTGTACAAGACACACACACATACACTATACAGATATAAATATAAAAACATATATATAATTCGTACGGGACACACATACATTATACAGATAAAAATATAGATACATATATATAATTTGTACAGGACACACACACTATACAGATATAAATATACACACATATATATAATTTGTACAGAACACACATACACTGTACAGATATAAATATAGGGACATATACATAATTTGCACAGGACACACACACTATACAGGTATAAATATACAGACATGTATATAATTTGTACAGAACACATACGTTATACAGATATAAATATGCACACATATATATAATTTGTACAGGACACACATACACTATACATATATAAATATAGGGACATATATATAATTTGTACAGGACACACATACACTATAGAGATATAAATATAGGGACGTATATGTAATTTGTACAGAACACACACACTATACAGATATAAATATAAAGACATATATATAACTTGTACAGGACACACACACACTATTCAGATATAAATATATAGACATATATATAATTTGGACGGGACACACATACATTATACAGATATAAATATACAGACATATATATAATTTGTACAGGACACACACACACTATACAGATATAAATATACAGACATATATATAATTTGTAAAGGACACACACACACTATACAGATATAAATATACAGACATATATATAATTTGTACAGGACACAGACACTATACAGATATAAATATACACACATATATATAATTTGTACAGCACACACACACACTATACAGATATAAATATAGAGACATATATATAATTTGTACAGGACACACATACACTATACAGATATAATATAGAGACATATATATAATTTGTACAGCACACACATACACTATGCAAATATAAATATACAGACATATATATAATTCGTACGGGACACACATACATTATACAGATATAAATATAGATACATATATATAGTTTGTGAAGGACACACACACACTATACAGATATAAATATACACACATATATATAATTTCTACAGGACACACATACACTATACAGATATAAATATAGGGACATATATATAATTTGTACAGGACACACGCAATATACAGATATAAATATACAGACATATATATAATTTGTACAGAACACATACACTATACAGATATAAATATGCACACATATATATAATTTGTACAGGACACACATACACTATGCAGATATAAATATAGGGACATATATATAATTTGTACAGGACACACATACACTATACAGATATAAATATGCACACATATATATAATTTGTACAGGACACACATACACTATACATATATAAATATAGGGACATATATATAATCTGTACAGGACACACATACACTATACAGATATAAATATAGGGACGTATATGTAATTTGTACAGAACACACACACTATACAGATATAAATATAAAGACATATATATAACTTGATCAGGACGCACACACACTATACAGATATAAATATATAGACATATATATAATTTGTACAGGACACACATACATTATACAGATATAAATATACAGACATATATATAATTTGTACAGGACACACACACACTATACAGATATAAATATACAGACATATATATATAATTTGTACAGGACACACATACACTATACAGATATAAATATAGATACATATATATAATTTGTACAGGACACACATACACTATACAGATATTAATATACAGACATATATATAATTTGTACAGGACACACATACACTATACAGATATAAATATAGATACATATATATAATTTGTAAAGGACACACAACCACTATACAGATATTAATATACAGACATATATATAATTTGTAAAGGACACACACACACTATACAGATATAAATATACAGACATATATATAATTTGTACAGGACACACACACTATACAGATATTAATATACAGAGATATATATAATTTGTACAGGACACACATACACTATACAGATATAAGTATAGATACATATATATAATTTGTACAGGACACACACACACTATACAGATATAAATATAGGGACATATGTATAATTTGTACGGGACACACACACACTATACAGATATAAATATACAGACATATATATAAATTGCACAGGACACACATACACTATACAGATATAAATATAGATACATATATATAATTTATACAGGACACACATACACTATACAGATATAAATATAGATACATATATATAATTTGTACAGGACACACATACACTATACAGATATTAATATACAGACATATATATAATTTGTACAGGACACACATACACTATACAGATATAAATATAGATACATATATATAATTTGTACAGGACACACACATACACTATACAGATATAAATATACAGACATATATATAATTTGTACAGGACACACACACTATACAGATATAAATATACAGACATATATATAATTTGTACAGGACGCACATACACTATACAGATATAAATATAGAGACACATATATAATTCGTACAGGACACACACACGCTATACAGATATAAATATAGAGACGTATATATAATTTGTACAGGACACACACACACTATACAGATATAAATATAGAGACATATATATAATTTGTACAGGACGCACACACAGTATACAGCTATAAATGAAGAGACATATATATAATTTGTACAGGACACACACATAATATACAGATATAAATATAGAGACATATATATAATTTGTACAGGACACACACACGCTATACAGATATAAATTTAGTGACATATATATCTTTTGTACAGGAAACACACACGCTATGCAGAAATAAATATAGAGACATATATATAATTTGTACGGGACACGCAAACTCTATACAGATATAAATATATAGACATATATATAATTTGTACAGGACACACATACATTATACAGATATAAATATACAGACATATATATAATTTGTACAGGACACACACACACTATACAGATATAAATATACAGACATATATATATAATTTGTACAGGACACACATACACTATACAGATATAAATATAGATACATATATATAATTTATACAGGACACACATACACTATACAGATATAAATATAGATACATATATATAATTTGTACAGGACACACATACACTATACAGATATTAATATACAGACATATATATAATTTGTACAGGACACACACACACTATACAGATATACATATACACACATATACATAATTTGTACAGGACACACACACACTATACAGATATAAATATAAAGACATATATATAATTTTTACAGGACACACATACTCTATACTGATATAATATAGAGACATATATATAATTTGTACAGCACACACATACACTATACAGATATAAATATACAGACATATATATAATTTGTACGGGACACACATACATTATACAGATATAAATATAAATACATATATATTATTTGTACAGGACACACACACACTATACAGATATAAATATACACACATATGTATAATTTGTACAGAACACATATACACTGTACACATATAAATATAGGGACATATATATAATTTGTACAGGACACACACTCTATACAGATATAAATATAGATATATATATATCATTTGTACAGAACACACATACACTATACAGATATAAATATAGGGACATATATAGAAGTTGTACAGGACACACACACTATACAGATATAAATATAAAGACATATATATAATTTGTACAGCACACACACACACTATACAGATATAAATATAGAGACATATATATAATTTGTACAGGACACACATACACTATACAGATATAATATAGAGACATATATATAATTTGTACAGCACACACATACACTATACAAATATAAATATACAGACATATATATAATTCATACGGGACACACATACATTATACAGATATAAATTTAGATACATATATATAATTTGTACAGCACACACACACTATACAGATATAAATATAGAGACATATATATAATTTGTGCAGGACACACACACACTATACAGATATAAATATAGAGACATATATATAATTTGTACAGAACACACATACACTATACAGTTATAAATATAGGGACATATATATAATTTGTACAGGACACACACACTATACAGATATTAATATACAGACATATATATAATTTGTGCAGGACACACACACACTCTACAGATATAAATATAGGGACATATATATAATTTGTGCAGGACACACACACACTATACAGATATAAATATGCAGACCTATATATAATTTGTACAGCACACACACACTCTATACAGATATAAATATACAGACATATATATAATTTGTACAAGACACACACACATACACTATACAGATATAAATATAAAAACATATATATAATTCGTACGGGACACACATACACTATACAGATATAAATATAGATACATATATATAATTTGTACAGGACACACACACTATACAGATATAAATATACACACATATATATAATTTGTACAGAACACACATACACTGTACAGATATAAATATAGGGACATATACATAATTTGCACAGGACACACACACTATACAGGTATAAATATACAGACATATATATAATTTGTACAGAACACATACATTATACAGATATAAATATGCACACATATATATAATTTGTACAGGACACACATACACTATACATATATAAATATAGGGACATATATATAATTTGTACAGGACACACATACACTATACAGATATAAATATAGGGACGTATATGTAATTTGTACAGAACACACACACTATACAGATATAAATATAAAGACATATATATAACTTGTACAGGACACACACACACTATACAGATATAAATGTATAGACATATATATAATTTGGACGGGACACACATACATTATACAGATATAAATATACAGACATATATATAATTTGTACAGGACACACACACACTATACAGATATAAATATACAGACATATATATAATTTGTAAAGGACACACACACACTATACAGATATAAATATACAGACATATATATAATTTGTAAAGGACACACACACACTATACAGATATAAATATACAGACATATATATAATTTGTACAGGACACAGACACTATACAGATATAAATATACACACATATATATAATTTGTACAGCACACACACACACTATACAGATATAAATATAGAGACATATATATAATTTGTACAGGACACACATACACTATACAGATATAATATAGAGACATATATATAATTTGTACAGCACACACATACACTATGCAAATATAAATATACAGACATATATATAATTCATACGGGACACACATACATTATACAGATATAAATATACAGACATATATATAGTTTGTGCAGGACACACACACACTATACAGATATAAATATACACACATATATATAATTTCTACAGGACACACATACACTATACAGATATAAATATAGGGACATATATATTTGTACAGGACACACACACTATACAGATATAAATATAGAGACATATATATAATTTGTAAGAACACACATACACTATACAGATATAAATATAGGGACATATATATAATTTGTACAGGACACACGCACTATACAGATATAAATATACCGACATATATATAATTTGTACAGAACACATACACTATACAGATATAAATATGCACACATATATATAATTTGTACAGGACACACATACACTATGCAGATATAAATATAGGGACATATATATAATTTGTACAGGACACACATACACTATACAGATATAAATATGCACACATATATATAATTTGTACAGGACACACATACACTATACATATATAAATATAGGGACATATATATAATCTGTACAGGACACACATACACTATACAGATATAAATATAGGGACGTATATGTAATTTGTACAGAACACACACACTATACAGATATAAATATAAAGACATATATATAACTTGATCAGGACGCACACACACTATACAGATATAAATATATAGACATATATATAATTTGTACAGGACACACATACATTATACAGATATAAATATACAGACATATATATAATTTGTACAGGACACACACACACTATACAGATATAAATATACAGACATATATATATAATTTGTACAGGACACACGTACACTATACAGATATAAATATAGATACATATATATAATTTGTACAGGACACACACACACTATACAGATATACATATACACACATATACATAATTTGTACAGGACACACACACACTATACAGATATAAATATAAAGACATATATATAATTTTTACAGGACACACATACTCTATACAGATATAATATAGAGACATATATATAATTTGTACAGCACACACATACACTATACAGATATAAATATACAGACATATATATAATTTGTACGGGACACACATACATTATACAGATATAAATATAAATACATATATATTATTTGTACAGGACACACACACACTATACAGATATAAATATACACACATATGTATAATTTGTACAGAACACACATACACTATACAGATATAAATATAGAGACATATATATAATTTGTACAGGACACACACACTATACAGATATAAATATAGGGACATATATAGAATTTGTACAGGACACACATACACTATACAGATAAAAATATAGGGACATATATGTAATTTGGACGGAACACACGCACAATACAGATATAAATATAAAGACATATATATAATTTGTACAATACACACACACACACTATACAGATATAAATATATAGACATATATATAATTGGTACAGGACACACATACACTATACAGATAAAAATATATACACATATATATAATTTGTACAGCACACACATACACTATACAAATATAAATATACAGACATATATATAATTCATACGGGACACACATACATTATACAGATATAAATTTAGATACATATATATAATTTGTACAGCACACACACACTATACAGATATAAATATAGAGACATATATATAATTTGTGCAGGACACACACACACTATACAGATATAAATATAGAGACATATATATAATTTGTACAGAACACACATACACTATACAGTTATAAATATAGGGACATATATATAATTTGTACAGGACACACACACTATACAGATATTAATATACAGACATATATATAATTTGTGCAGGACACACACACACTCTACAGATATAAATATAGAGACATATATATAATTTGTGCAGGACACACACACACTATACAGATATAAATATGCAGACCTATATATAATTTGTACAGCACACACACACTCTATACAGATATAAATATACAGACATATATATAATTTGTACAAGACACACACACATACACTATACAGATATAAATATAAAAACATATATATAATTCGTACGGGACACACATACACTATACAGATATAAATATAGATACATATATATAATTTGTACAGGACACACACACTATACAGATATAAATATACACACATATATATAATTTGTACAGAACACACATACACTGTACAGATATAAATATAGGGACATATACATAATTTGCACAGGACACACACACTATACAGGTATAAATATACAGACATATATATAATTTGTACAGAACACATACATTATACAGATATAAATATGCACACATATATATAATTTGTACAGGACACACATACACTATACATATATAAATATAGGGACATATATATAATTTGTACAGGACACACATACACTATACAGATATAAATATAGGGACGTATATGTAATTTGTACAGAACACACACACTATACAGATATAAATATAAAGACATATATATAACTTGTACAGGACACACACACACTATACAGATATAAATATATAGACATATATATAATTTGTACAGGACACACATACATTATACAGATATAAATATACAGACATATATATAATTTGTACAGGACACACACACACTATACAGATATAAATATACAGACATATATATAATTTGTAAAGGACACACACACACTATACAGATATAAATATACAGACATATATATAATTTGTAAAGGACACACACACACTATACAGATATAAATATACAGACATATATATAATTTGTACAGGACACAGACACTATACAGATATAAATATACACACATATATATAATTTGTACAGCACACACACACACTATACAGATATAAATATAGAGACATATATATAATTTGTACAGGACACACATACACTATACAGATATAATATAGAGACATATATATAATTTGTACAGCACACACATACACTATGCAAATATAAATATACAGACATATATATAATTCGTACGGGACACACATACATTATACAGATATAAATATACAGACATATATATAGTTTGTGCAGGACACACACACACTATACAGATATAAATATACACACATATATATAATTTCTACAGGACACACATACACTATACAGATATAAATATAGGGACATATATATTTGTACAGGACACACACACTATACAGATATAAATATAGAGACATATATATAATTTGTAAGAACACACATACACTATACAGATATAAATATAGGGACATATATATAATTTGTACAGGACACACGCACTATACAGATATAAATATACAGACATATATATAATTTGTACAGAACACATACACTATACAGATATAAATATGCACACATATATATAATTTGTACAGGACACACATACACTATGCAGATATAAATATAGGGACATATATATAATTTGTACAGGACACACATACACTATACAGATATAAATATGCACACATATATATAATTTGTACAGGACACACATACACTATACATATATAAATATAGGGACATATATATAATCTGTACAGGACACACATACACTATACAGATATAAATATAGGGACGTATATGTAATTTGTACAGAACACACACACTATACAGATATAAATATAAAGACATATATATAACTTGATCAGGACGCACACACACTATACAGATATAAATATATAGACATATATATAATTTGTACAGGACACACATACATTATACAGATATAAATATACAGACATATATATAATTTGTACAGGACACACACACACTATACAGATATAAATATACAGACATATATATATAATTTGTACAGGACACACGTACACTATACAGATATAAATATAGATACATATATATAATTTATACAGGACACACATACACTATACAGATATAAATATAGATACATATATATAATTTGTACAGGACACACATACACTATACAGATATTAATATACAGACATATATATAATTTGTACAGGACACACATACACTATACAGATATAAATATAGATACATATATATAATTTGTAAAGGACACACACACACTATACAGATATTAATATACAGACATATATATAATTTGTAAAGGACACACACACACTATACAGATATAAATATACAGACATATATATAATTTGTACAGGACACACACACTATACAGATATTAATATACAGACATATATATAATTTGTACAGGACACACATACACTATACAGATATAAGTATAGATACATATATATAATTTGTACAGGACACACACACACTATACAGATATAAATATAGGGACATATGTATAATTTGTACGGGACACACACACACTATACAGATATAAATATACAGACATATATATAATTTGTACAGGACACACATACACTATACAGATATAAATATAGATACATATATATAATTTGTACAGGACACACATACACTATACAGATATTAATATACAGACATATATATAATTTGTACAGGACACACATACACTATACAGATATAAATATAGATACATATATATAATTTGTACAGGACACACACATACACTATACAGATATAAATATACAGACATATATATAATTTGTACAGGACACACACACTATACAGATATAAATATACAGACATATATATAATTTGTACAGGACGCACATACACTATACAGATATAAATATAGAGACATATATATAATTTGTACAGGACACACACACGCTATACAGATATAAATATAGAGACGTATATATAATTTGTAAAGGACACACACACACTATACAGATATAAATATAGAGACATATATATAATTTGTACAGGACACACACACACTATACAGATATAAATATAGAGACATATATATAATTTGTAAAGGACACACACACACACTATACAGATATAAATATAGAGACATATATATAATTTGTACAGGACACACACACGCTATACAGATATAAATTCAGTGACATATATATCTTTTGTACAGGAAACACACACGCTATGCAGAAATAAATATAGAGACATATATATAATTTGTACGGGACACGCAAACTCTATACAGATATAAATATATAGACATATATATAATTTGTACAGGACACACATACATTATACAGATATAAATATACAGACATATATATAATTTGTACAGGACACACACACACTATACAGATATAAATATACAGACATATATATATAATTTGTACAGGACACACATACACTATACAGATATAAATATAGATACATATATATAATTTATACAGGACACACATACACTATACAGATATAAATATAGATACATATATATAATTTGTACAGGACGCACATACACTATACAGATATTAATATACAGACATATATATAATTTGTACAGGACACACATACACTATACAGATATAAATATAGATACATATATATAATTTGTAAAGGACACACACACACTATACAGATATTAATATACAGACATATATATAATTTGTAAAGGACACACACACACTATACAGATATAAATATACAGACATATATATAATTTGTACAGGACACACACACTATACAGATATTAATATACAGACATATATATAATTTGTACAGGACACACATACACTATACAGATATAAGTATAGATACATATATATAATTTGTACAGGACACACACACACTATACAGATATAAATATAGATACATATATATAATTTGTACAGGACACACACATACACTATACAGATATAAATATACAGACATATATATAATTTGTACAGGACACACACACTATACAGATATAAATATACAGACATATATATAATTTGTACGGGACACACATACACTATACAGATATAAATATAGAGACATATATATAATTTGTACAGGACACACACACGCTATATAGATATAAATATAGAGACGTATATATAATTTGTAAAGGACACACACACACTATACAGATATAAATATAGAGACATATATATAATTTGTACAGGACACACACACACTATACAGATATAAATATAGAGACATATATATAATTTGTAAAGGACACACACACACTATACAGATATAAATATAGAGACATATATATAATTTGTACAGGACACACACACGCTATACAGATATAAATTTAGTGACATATATATCTTTTGTACAGGAAACACACACGCTATGCAGAAATAAATATAGAGACATATATATAATTTGTACGGGACACGCAAACTCTATACAGATATAAATTTAGATACATATATATAATTTGTACGGGACTCACATACACTATACAGATATAAATATAGAGACATATATATAACTTGTACAGGACACACACACACTATACAGTTATAAATATAGAGATATATATATATAATTTGTACAGGACACACATACACTATACAGATATAAATATAGAGATATATATATAATTTGTACAGGACACACACACGCACTATACAGATATAAATATAGAGATATATATATAATTTGTACAGGACACACATACACTATACAGATACAAATATATATACATATATATAATTTGTACGGGACACACATACACTATACAGATATAAATATAGATACATGTATATAATTTGTACAGGACACACACACACTATATAGATATAAATATACACACATATATATAATTTGTACAGGACACACACCCACTATACAGTTTTAAATATAGAGATATATATATAATTTGTAAAGGACACACATACACTATACAGATATAAATATAGAGACATATATATAATTTGTACAGGACACACACACACACTATACAGATATAAATATAGAGACATATATATAATTTGTACAGGACACACGCATACTATACAGATATAAATATAGAGAGATACATATATATAATTTGTGCTGGACACAGACACTATACAGATATAAATATAGAGACATGTATATAATTTGTACAGAACACACGTACACTATACAGATATAAATATAGAGAGATACATATATATAATTTGTACAGGACACACATACACTATACAGATATAAATATGGAGACATATATATAATTCGTACAGGACACACATACATTATACAGATATAAATATAGAGACAGATATATAATTTGTACAGGACACACATACACTATACAGATATAAATATAGAGACATATATATAATTTGTACAGGACACACACACACACACTATACAGATATAAATATAGAGAGATACATATATATAATTTGAGCTGGACACAGACAATGTACAGATATAAATATAGAGACATATATATAATTTGTACAGAACACACATACACTATACAGATATAAATATAGAGAGAGACATATATATAATTTGTACAGGACACATATACACTATACAGATATAAATATAGAGAGAGACATATATATAATTTGTACAGGACACACTTACACTATACAGGTATAAATATAGAGACATATATATAATTTGTGCAGGACACATATACACTATACAGTAATAAATATAGAGCCATATATATAATTTGTACAGGACACACATACACTATACAGATTTAAATATAGAGAGAGACATATATATAATTTGTACTATATATATCAATATGTAACAGAAATGAACACAACCAAGTAATTTGTACATAAATGTATATTAGCACATATGACAATGGGCTTGGGTTTTTCATGGAAGTTGCTGAGGCAAATCTTGGGGCGGGAATTACCAGTTTACTGCCAGCACTCACTCTCATCACCTCTCTGAAACCAGCAGCAACTTCCTGCAGCTCAATACACATATCCAGGAGTTGATGTCAGTGATGACACTTCGCCATCGAGTGCATTGTTGAAGTTACCCCAGTCTGCAATCAATTGTTCCGAGTTCCTCAGGGTAATGTCCTCAGCCCAACCATCTTCAACTGCTTCATCAATGGTCTTCCTTCCATCATTAGGTCAGAAGTGGGGATGTTCACTGATGATTGCATCATTCAGCATCATTCATGGCTGCTCAGATACTGAATCAGTCCATGTCCAAATGCAGCAAACCCTGGACAATATCCAGACTTGCGCTGACAAGTGGCAAGTAACATTCGTGCCACACAAGTATCAGGCAATGACCATCTCCAACAAGAGAGAATCTAAACATTGCCCCTTGATGTTCAATGGCATTACCATCACTGAATACCCCACTTATCAACATCTTGGGGTTACCATTGACCAGAAACTGAACTGGACTAGCCCACATAAATACTGTGACTACAAGAGCAGATCAGAGGTTAGGAATAGTGCGACGAGCAACTCACCTCCTGACTCCCCAAAGCCTGTCCACCATCTACAAGGCACAAGTCAGGAGTGTGATGGAATACTCCCCACTTGCCTGGATGAGTGCAGCTCCAAAAACACTTAAGAAGCTTGACACTGTCCAGGACAAAACAGCCTACTTGATTGGCACCACATCTACTAACATTCACTCCCTCCACCACTGACACACAGTAGCAGCAGTGTGTACCATCTACAAGATGCACTGCAGGAATTCACCAAGGCTCCTTAGACAACAGTTTCCAAACCCATGACCACCACCATCTAGAAGGTCAAGGTCAGCAGAAAGATGGGAACACCGCCACTTGGAAGTTCCCCTCCAAGTTGCTCACCATCCTAACTTGGAAATATATAGCTGTTCCCTCACTGTCACTGGGTCAAAACCCTGGAACTCCCTTCCTAACAGCACTGTGGGTGTACCTGCACCACATGGACTGTAGCTGTTCAAGAAGGCAGCTCACCACCACCTTCTCAAGGGCAACTTGGGATGGGCAATAAATGCTGGCCCAGGCAGCGAAGCCCACAGCCCATGAATGAAAAAGATAATTAGAAATCACTGACAACTTCCCTTTTATCATGTTAAAACCCCAAAAAGTTGCATCTTTTTAAATGACGTGTAACAAGTTCTTTAACAACATATTAACAGCATATTAATTTATAATCCTGTTGAAGAAACTCTCTGGCCCTGCAAAACAAATTTTATATTTTTGTATTGTCATTTTTTTTCTATTCTGATATAAATTCCAAGATTTCTAATATATTTTTTAAAGTTTATGCTTTTCAGCTTCTAATGCGTATGTTTCAATCATTCATTATGCTCTGTAAAATTTGTAAGAAATTAAGGCCAATCAGCACATTTTACTTCCTTGTTTGCTGTCTTTGTGAATGCTTCAATGACATTGGTTATTTATTGTGCTTGATAAATCATGATTTTTAGGCAGCTGGAGATTCCCTTGACATGGCATCAGAATCAAAATTACATCAGGAAAGGTGAAATCCACATCCCCAAGATTGCTTGATTTTTCTTGACAGCTTTCTTTGAGGTCAGCAGCAAGTGCCAGTTGGCCACAGGCCACAAAATCTGAGCTACTATGTTCTGCCTCTACCTGTGAGAACATCAGCTGATTTGTTTTATCATTTAATGACTTCTTAACTTTTCTTCTCATATCCTGGTTCTTGCCCTGAAACATTAATTGCCACAGCTTATGGAAATATTGATCTGCTACTATTCTTCCCAGCTCAGTATGCCTACTGTTCTCCCCATGATAACTTTCTTCCTTGAATCTGGCCTCAAACAACTCTTCTCACTACCAACACAGTATCTTAACTTTACACAAGACCCAAGGCATCCCTCTACTAGAGTTTGCCAATTCTCAAACATGTTTCTGGTGTCTGGTCATGTGGTGTCTACTCAGAGGATACTTGTTCACTCTTGGTAAATGTTGTTTGAAGATTGGATTTCCTGTGGTTCAGTATCTGTCTGCAGTTCTTTACCAGCAGTTATATTATGAGAAATTCTGAGAAATACAATGCCAGTGAAGAAAGTGTGCAGGCCAAACAGCAGTAATGATAGAATTAAGATAGAGTGAGGTTGCAATAAAAGGCCAGCTCTCAGCATAGAAAGGATGTCAACAGCAGAAAGAACAAATTGGTCAATTCCACATCAGCAAAGATAAAATGACTAGATAATCTGCTTTAGTGATGTTGGTTGAAGGATAAATATTGACCAGGGAATTAAACTGGTCTTCTTCAATCAGGGCAGGCAGAACCTCGGTTTGATGTCTCATCTAATAGAGGGCAACTACAATAGTATTGAACTCCCTTAAGACACTAGATTGTTAGCCTAAATTTTTGTGCTTAAGTCCTTGAAGTAGGATTCAAACCCACAACCTACTGACTCAGATGTCAGTGGTATCCGCTGCACCAGAGCTGACAATGAACATCGAACTGAACACCCTCCCTATGGATGAATCTCCATCTATATCAAAAAATGTGAGGAGGAAATGGTGCCTCCGTGTACCCATAATGCACAGCGCCAATGAAAGCACTGTATTAAATCAGCGGAATAGCCTCGCAAGCCCAGCCGCGCGGGAGTTTTGGGAAAAGCTGTGGTCAGAACGATGCGAAAAGAAACTCCGCCAACCGTAATACAACAGCGTCCGGGAAAGCAAAGCACAATCCCGGAAGTTTGCAAAAAGCTACCCTAGTGTCAGAAGCCTTTTCTTTTGCATTGCAAAGCACAGATTATTGCAAACATCACCGCTCCAGACTGTCAGTCAGAATTCCACTGCAACCCCTACCCTGTATCAGATCCAGCCCCTGATGTTGCACCCCACTGTTGGGGGAATCTCCCCTGCTCTGCTGGAGTCATAGTCCGCACGAACCGAGATGATTGTGATTGTGGGACGCCAATCATCTTAGTCCCAGGCCAGCGCTGCAGGAGATCATCAGGGTAGTCTCCCCAGCCCAACCATTTTCAGCTGCTTCATCCATGACCTTCCCTCCATCAGAATCACAGAACTGTTCCAGCATTAAAGGAGGCCATTCGGCCCATCGTGCCTGCACCTGCTTTCCAAACGAGCAATTCACCCAGTGCCATCCCCCTCTCTTCTCCCCATAACCCAGCACATTTTTTTTTCCTTTTCCGATAATCTATTTCTATCTTGAATGCCTCGATTGAACCTGCCTCCACCACACTGTCCGGCAGTACATTCCGGATCTTAACCACTGGCTGCATGAAAAAGTTTCTTCTTATGTCTGCAATGCTTCTTTTGCCATTTGCCTTAAATCTGTGCCCTCTTGTTCTTGATCTTAGTTTTTTTCCCATTTGACTCTGTCCAGAAGGCCAGAAGTGAGGGTGTTCACTGATGATTGCACAATGTTCAACACCATTCACAACTCCTCAGTTACTGAAATTACTGAAGCAGTTTATGCCTGCAAACAGCAAGACCTGGACAACATTGAGGCTTGGACTGATAAGTGACATTCGTGCCACACAAGTCCCAGGCAATGACCATCTCCAGCGAGAGAATCTAACCATCTAACCTTGACAGTCAATGGTTCTTCCATCCTGAATTCCCCCATTATCAACATCCTGGGGGTTACCATTAACCAGAAACTGAACTGGACTAGCTATATAAATACTGTAGCTCCAAGAGCAGGGCGAATTTTGCATCAAGTAACTCACCTGATTCCCCAAAGTTTATCTACCATCTATAAGACACAAATAAGGTGTGTGATGCAATACACTCCACTTTCCTGGATAAGTGCAGCTCCAACAACACTCAAGCAGCTCATTTGATCAACATCCATCCACCACCTTAAACATTCACTCCCTCCACCACTGGCAACTCTGTGCAACAGTGTACACCATGCAGGAATGCACTGCAGCAACTCACCAAGGCTCCTACACTGAACATAGAAACTAGGAGCAGGAGTAGGCCATTCAACCCCTCAAGTCTGCTCCGCCATTCAATATGATCATGGCTGATCCTCTATCTCAACGCCATATTCCCGCTTTCTCTCCATACTCCTTGACGCCGCTAATAGCCAAAAAATTATCAATTTCTTTCTTGAATATACTCAAGTGACCCGGCCTCCACAGCCTCTGTGGTTGACCACCCTCTGAGTGAAGAAATGTTTCCTCATCTTAATCCTACATGTCCTGCCCTGTATCCTGAGACTGTGGCCCCTGGTTCTAGACTCCCCAACCAGGGGAAACATCCTTCCTGCATCCAGTCTGTGTAGTCCTGTTAGAATTTTATACGTTTCCATCTGATCCCCTCTCATTCTTCTAAACTCTAGTGAATACAGACCCAGTCGAACCAATCTCTCCTCATACAACAGTCCTGCCATCCCTGATATCAGCCTAGTGACCCTTTGCTGCACTCCCTCTATGGCAAGTATATCCTTTCTTAGGTAGGGAGACCAAAACTGTGCACAATCCTCCAGGTGTGGTCTCACCAAGGCCCTGTACAACTGCAGTGAGACATCCCTACTTCTGAACTTAAATCCTCTCGCAATGAAGGTCAACATACCATTTGCCTTCCTAATTACTTGCTGTACCTGTCTATTTACTTCCAGTGACTGGTGTACAAGGACACCCAGATCCCTTTGTACATCCACATTTCCCAATATATCACCATTTAAATAATACTCTGCCTTTTTATTTTTCACACTGAAGCATATAACTTCACATTTATCCACGTTATACAGCATCTGCCATGTGTTTGCTCACACACACAACTTGTCTAAATCACCCTGAAGCCTCCTTGCTTCCTCCTCACAACCCCACCCAATTTTGTGTCATCACCAAACTTGGAAATACTGCATTTGGTTCCCTCATCCAAGTAATTTATATATATCATGAATAGCTGGGGCCCCAAGCACTGATCCCTGCAGTACACCACTAGTCACTGCCTGCCACCCGGAAAAAGACCCATTTATTCCCACTTTCTGTTTCCAGCCTGTCAACCAATTCTCAATCCATTCCAGTATATTACCCCCAATCCCATGAGCTTTAATTTTGCCCACTAGTGTCTTATGTGAGACCTTATCAAAATCACAGAATCACAGTGCAGAAGAGGCCCTTCAGCCCATCGAGTCTGCACCGACACATGAGAAACACCTGACCTACCTACCTAATCCCATTTACCAGCACTTGGCCCATAGCCTTGAATGTTATGATGTGCCAAGTGCTCATCCAGGTACTTTTTAAAGGATGTGAGGCAACCCACCTCCACCACCCTCCCAGGCAGCGCATTCCAGACCATCACCACCTTCTGGGTAAAAAAAGTTTTTCCTCACATCCCCCCTAAACCTCCTGCCCCTCACCTTGAACTTATGCCCCCTTGTGACTGACCCTTCAACTAAGGGGAACAGCTGCTCCCTATCCACCCTGTCCATGTCCCTCATAATCTTGTACACCTCGATCAGGTCACCCCTCAGTCTTCTCTGCTCCAACGAAAATAACCCACGTCTATCCAACCTCTCTTCATAACTTAAATGTTTCATCCCGGGCAACATCCTGGTGAATCTCTTCTGCACCCCCTCCAGTGCAATCACATCCTTCCTATAATGTGGGGAGCAGAACTGCACACAGTACTCCAGCTGTGGCCTCACCAAGGTTCTATACAACTCCAACATGACCTCCCTACTTTTGTAATCTATGCCTCGATTGATAAAAGCAAATGTCCCATATGCCTTTTTCATCACCCCACTAACATGCTCCTCTGTCTTCAGGAATCTATAGACACACACGCCAAGGTCCCTTTGTTCCTCAGAACTTCCTAGTCTCATGCCATTCATTGAATACTTCCTTGTCAAATTACTCCTTCCAAAGTGTATCATCTCACACTTTTTAGGGTTAAATTCCATCTGCCACTTATCTGCCCATTTTACCAACCCGTCTATATCTTCCTGTAGCCCAAGACACTTAACATCACTGTTAACCACCCGGCCAATCTTTATGTCATCCACAAACTTACTAATCCTACCCCCCACATAGTCATCTATGTCGTTTATATAAATGACAAATAGTAGGGGACCGAGCAGAGATCCCTGAAGTACGCCACTGGACACTGGCTTCCAGTCACTAAAGCATCCTTCTGTCATCACCCTCTATCTCCTACAACTAAGCCAATTTTGAATCCACCTTATCAAATTACCCTGTATTCCATGTGCATTTGCCTTCTTTATAAGTCTCCCATGTGGGACCTTGTCAAAGGCTTTGCTGAAATCCATATCAACTACATCAACTGCACTCCCTCATCTACACACCTGGTCACCTCCTGAAAAAATTCAATCAAATTTGTTAGGCATGACTTCCCTCTGACAAAGCCATGCTGACTATCCCTGATCAAACCTTGCCTCTCCAGGTGGAGATAGATTCTCTCCTTCAGAATTTTTTCCAATAGTTTCCCTACCACTGACGTGAGACTCACTGGCCTGTAGTTCCCTGGCTTCTCTCTACAACCCTTCTTAAATAGCGGAACCATATTAGCACCTCCCCCGTGGCCAGAGAGGAATTAAAAATTTGGGTCATAGCTCCTGCAATCTCCTCCCTTGCCTCCCTCAGCAGTCTGGGACACAAATCATCTGGACCTGGAGATTTGTCCACTTTTAAGCCTGCCAATACCATCAATAGCTTGTCACTCCCTATATCAATTTGCTTAAGAACCTCACAGTCTCTCTCCCTGAGTTCGATACCTTCATTCTCATTCTCTTGGGTGAAGATGGATGTGAAGTATTCATTCAACACTCTAGCGATGTCCTCTGGCTTCACCCATAGATTGTCCCCTTGGTCCCTTATGGGTCCTACTCTTTCCCTGGTTAGCCTCTTCCCACTGATATACTTATAGGATATCTTGGGATTTTCCCTCCTTTTACCAGCCAGAGCTTTCTCATATCCCCTCTTTGCCTTCCTAATTGCTTTCTTAAGCTCCACCCTGCACTGTCTGTACTCCACTAATGCCCCCGCTGATTTGCTTCCCTTGTACCTGCTAAAAGCCTCTCTTTTCCTTCTCATCGTAACCTGAATATCTCTGGTTATCCATGGTTCTCTGGGCCTGTTACTCCTTCCTATCACACTAGAGGGAACATGTTGAACCTGTACCCTCCCCATTTCCATTCTGAACGTCCCCCACTGCTCCTCTGTAGATTTCCCCACAAGTAGCTGTTCCCACTTTACCTTGGCCAGATCCTGCCTTATTTTGCTAAAATCCACTCTCCCCCAATCCAAAACATTTTTTTACAACTTGTCTATTTCTTTGTCCATGACAAACTTAAACTGTACCATGTTGTGGTCACTATCAATAAAATGCTCCCCCACCACCACCTCAGCCACCTGTCCGGCTTCATTCCCCAGAATTAGATCCAGCAATGCACTGTCCCTTGTTGAACCCTCTACATATTGACCTAAAAAGTTCTCCTGTACACATTTCAAGAAATCCACTCCATCCAAGCCCTTAACACTATGTATATCCCAATTAATGTTGGAAAGTTGAAATCACCTAATATAATTACCCTGTTATTGTTTTTACACACCTCTGCAAATTGTGCACATATTTGCTCCTCAATTCCCCGCTGATGATCTGGGGGCCTATAATAAACACCTAACAATGTGGTTGCCCCTTTTTGATTCCTAAACTCTACCCACAAAGCTTCATTCGATGCCCCCTCCAAGATATCATCTCTCCTTACTGCAGTAACTGACTCCTTAACTAATAACACAATGCCTCCTCCTCTTTTACCCACTCTCCTGCATCGCCTGAGGATTCTATATCCTGGAATGTTGAACTGCCAATCCTGCTCCTCCCTCAACCACGTCTCTGTGATGGCTACTATATCACAATTCCACATGTCAATCCTCAGCCTTAACTCATCCGTTTTACCTGTAATACTCCTGGCATTAAAGTAGAGGCCATCCAGCCTTGCCTTACTCCCTTGAAACTTAATGCAGCTGTACTCCCTCTGACTTGATTGTTCTACTGTATTATGATGTGTCCCTATTCTGCTAACATTCTGTGTCGCGTCCCCCTGCTGAATTAGTTTAAACTCCCAACAGCACCAGCAAACCTGCTCGCAAGGATGTTAGTCCCACTCAAGTTCAGATGTAGACCTAATAATGTAAAGCCTACTTGAAATCCAAATACATCACATCCACTGGTTGCCCCTTATCTATTCTACTAGTTACATCCTCAAAAAGCTCCAGTAGATTGGTTAAGCATGATTTCCCTTTCATAAACCCATGCTGACTTTGTCTAATCCTGTTAATGCTTTCCAAGTGTTCTGTTACCACGTCTTTTATAATAGACACAAGCATTTTCCCCACTATTGATGTTAGGCTAACTGGTCTGTGATTCTCTGTTCTTTCTCTCCCTCCTTTTTTATATAGTGGGGTTACATTTGCCACCCTCCAGTCTGTAGGAACTGCTCCAGAAGCTATAGAATTTTGAAAGACGATCACCATTGCATCCAATATTCCCAGGGCCATTTCCTTTAGTACTTTGGGATGTAGATTATCAGGCCCTGGGGATAATCAGCCTTTAACCCCATTATTTGTTTTATTCGTTCACGGGATGTGGGCTTGGCTGGCTGGGCCAGCATTTATTGTCCATCCCTAATTGCCCTTGAGAAGATGGTGGTGAGCTGCCTTCTTGAACCACTGCAGTCCATGTGATGTAGATACACCCACAGTGCTGTTAGCGAGTTCCAGGATTTGGAACCAGCGACAGCAAAGGAACGGCACCCCCAGCACTATTTCTCTAGCACAATTTTTTTACTAATACTGATTTTCTTCAATTTCTCCCTCTCACTAGGCCATTGGCTCCCTAACATTTCTGACAAATTGTATGTGTCCTCTTTTGGGAAGACAGAACCCAAATATGTGTTCAATTCTTCTGCCACTTCTTTGTTCCCCATTATAATTTCCCCGTTTCTGACTGTAAGGGACCTACGTTTGTCTTCACTAATCTTTTTCTCTTCACATATTTGTAGAAGCTTTTACAGTCATTTTTTATGTTCCTTGCAAGTTTACTCTCGTGCTCCATTTTCCCCTTCTTGATCAATCTTTTAGTCCACTTTTGCTGAATTCTAAACTGCTCCCAATCCTCAGGCTTGCTGCTTTTTCTGTCAATTTTATGTCTCCTCTTTGGATTTAATGCTATCCCTAACTTCTTTTGTAAGCTATGGTTGAGCCACCTTTCCTGTTATATTTTTGCACCAGACAGGAATGAATAATTGTTGTAATTCATGCATGCTTTCTTAAATATTAGCCATTGCCTTTCCACTGTCAACCCTTTTAGTAAGGTTCCCCAACCCATCATTGCCAACTCGCACCTCACCCTCGTAGTTCTCTTTAGATTCAGGGCCCTAGTTTTGGATTCAACAGCACCTTCTAAACCTGCGACCTCTAACACTTAGAAGGACAAAGGCAACAGATATATGGGAACACCACCAATTGCAAGTTCCCCTCTAAGCCACATACCATCCTGAGCTGGAACTATGTCACTGTTCCTTCACCATCACTGTGCCAAAATCCTGTAACTCTCTTCCTAATAGCACCGATGATGTACCAACACCACATGGATTGCAGGGGTTAAGGTGGCACCTCACTGCCACCTTCTCAAGGGAAATTAGGGATGGTCAATAAATGCTGGCCTTGCTAGTGAAGCCCACTTCCCAAGAACAAATTCAAAAAGGGACAGATGTCCTGGGCAACCCAGATAGATAATGTTATGACTGGCTGAGGAAATTCCATTGTCCCAGCTAACCTTCGATGTTAATACAAATCCTTGTGTTCATGTGATTAACTTTGCTAGAACTCAAAGCAAATTCCCTCCTAATGAACGTTAATCTTAAAATGATCTATCAATCCCTTTACCTCCTCCCTTCTCTCAGTTCAAGGCCCCAAACGCCCCTTCGAAGTGGAACTGTGATTGTACTTCTTTCAACTTAGCATTTACATGTGTCACTGTTTATGATGTGGGGAGATCAACGCACAATGTGATTGCTTTGCAGAACACCTCCATTCAGTCCGTAAGCATAACATTGAGCTTCTACTCACCTGTCATTTTAATTCTCAACCTTGCTCACATTCTGACCTTTCTGTCCTTACCCTGCTACAGTGTTCCAATGAAACTCAACACAAGCCTGAAGAACAGCATTTCATCTTTCAGATAGGCACTTTGCAGACTTTTGAACTCAATATTGAGTCTCAATTTTACATTGTGACCTCTGTCCCCATTTTGTTTTGTGTTTCTTTGCTGGTTATTTTTTTCTTCTCTCTGCTTCAGACAGCTGCTATCTTGCCAATCACACTTCCTCTAGACACATCTTTTGTGTCTTTGCTTGTCTTGTTCCCTCTACCTTTGGTTTTTGCATCTTATCACAGACCTTTCCTTTTGTTCTTCTTCCCACCCCTCCTTTCACTTGCTCAAAACATTACATTTCTAACTTTACCCAGTTCTGATGAAAGGTCACAGGCCTGAAACGTTAATTCTGTTTCTCTTTCCAAAGATGCTGCCTGACCTGCGGAGTATCTCCAGCATTTTCTGTTTTTATTTCAGGTTTCCAGCATCCATTTGCTCTTGTTTCAGTTCCTGTATCTGGTCTTTATACATCTTGTGATTGCTTCCCTTTCTAGCAGTTTTCTGGTCTTCCATTTACTGCTTAAGAACACCCCTTGGGCAGCACCCAGTTCATCAGTTTTACTTTGGTACTATTCTATACACAAGATCCATTCTCCCAGCTCTGCCTCACCTTTCTGATTTTATCACTATTCTCAGGCTGTAAATAAGATATTGATTCAGACAGAGACTCTCAAAGCTGCTTTGTGTCCTCTGACTTCTATTCAACCTCACACAACCTACTCTTATTCTGCCTCATGCTTTCTCACCCTCCAGTTCCTCTGTTTACTTTGTTATTTTCTGTGTTGGCCACAGAATTATCAATACTTTCAAATAAGGCTGTTTAATTTACTTTTCCTTCCGTAACCATTTATGTAATTCTGATATTGCTGAAAAAAGAGGCATGTTTTCAAAGCTTTTCATCTTGCACACAAGGGGAGACACAAAAATGCCAAATTCCAAAGCGAGCAACAATTTCTACTGCATGAGGAAAGAGTACTGAATGGTTGGAAGTTGACTTTGGTTGAGGCACTGCCATGGAGATTGCACCAGGGAGCTATTGTCCCCCAAAGTTTTGTTAATTCAAAAGACACAATGCCTGGACATGTTCCTTTTGCCTGCAAAGGACGGGTCTCTGCCTATGAATGTATGTGCAATGGGGGTGGCTAATGGAGAAGTTGGGGTCACCTTTGCATTTCAGGAGGATCCTGGAGTCAGGAGCAATTTTATAAGACGTGGGAAGGGTAGAGAGAGGCACTAAACAAATTGCTTCAGAAATAATACTTTATTTTCAACAAATACAATTACTTTCTTGGTCAGTTGAGCGTTGGACACATCAATGAAGATCACCAAACCAAGAACATTCATCAAATATTGAGGATTGTGCAAGGATATATTCCATTTACTGAAGTCCACTGTTGAGATGCAGGTTGACAAAAGCCGACGCTTGTTCATCAGGCTCTTAACATCCAAATAAGGTAGCAAACTGCATTACAAGCTGGAGTTTTCTGCAACAATGAGATGCTCCTTTCTAAAATTATAGGTAAAAGTGCTTTCAGCTGGTCAAGAAAACATGAACTTTGGGAAATGCATGGAGCTGACCACAGAATCTCACACCTGGTTTCTCTCTCTCTCTCTCTCTCTGTGGTGCACACATTTGGTCCAGGAGCTGCTGGTTCCACTGGGGAGGTGTGAGGTTAGAAGTCCATTGAGCTGTGAGCCAGGTAGTCCTTGCGCCCGATGTTGCTGACCTGCTTCGTCTGCATGGCCTCCAGTTTCGGACAGTCTGTGATACGATGGCCCAAACCACCACAAAAGGTGCAGCCTCTTTCACCTGCACAAAGAACCAGAATTACACACAAAATAGCAAACACATTTCCACCAGACCTCAGGTGGCCTCAGTTCTTGCAGTGCCTACATCACAAAGCCCTTCACAGGGATACTTGCCACTAGCTGTTTAAGTAATACAGTTGTTACAAACAACCATCAGGCCCTTTACCCACTTTGCTGAATAAGTCATTCAATGATCAATGCCAACATTTATCCAACAAACTCAAATTGTATGAGGCCCCAAGCAAACTAAACAGCTGGGTTGGGCTGGGGAGCAGAGCATGCAGTGAGGGGAGCCAGGGGGAGGACATAAGGAAGAGCATACTGGTGGGAGAGGGGAGAAGCAGGAAGAGCAGCCGGTGGTAGTGCAGCGGGCTGGGAGGGGCTGCAGAGATTGGGAGTGCATGCAAAGGTGGGGTTGGAGAGGACATAGGGTGGAGGGGTGTGGTTGTATGGGAGGGATTTATTAGCAGCTCTTGTATAAATAAGGTTTCTCACTGATGCATGTCTACTACAGAGTACAGACCCCAACATATCCAGCGGGCATGATCACACAAGCAGAGGAAAAATGCACAGCTGAAACATGCTTTTATGAAAACAAATATATGGAACATCTCATCGTTTGTTCCCAGTCCACCAGGTCAAGAGAGGGAAATCAAGTTAAATAAACATTATAAGGTAGATAAGTCTGTGAATTTGCTTGTACAGGCAGAATATATCTCATCAACCAGGTAGAGAGTATAGCATTAAACCCACCCAGTCTGCAGAGAATGCACTGTTTCAAACAGTGCCAGCATTTATGAAGGCCTACAATAGTGTTCCCAGTTTTAGCCTGGTTTTAGGTGAGGGGTGCAGGGAAATCCTTAGAGCAGAGGCCTAGGTGCTTTCTGCAAGAGAGACAGAGGAAAACAAAAGAAACAAGCAATCTTTTAAACCTGGTTTCACTGACATTAACACAAACCAGGCAGTCAGTCACCTGTGCACCTCACTGTCAGGTGTGTGGAGAAGTGTAGATATCGGGGAGAAATTTAATTTTGAAAAACTCAGTGATCTTCTGAAGCGTTAAACAAAAATGCTACATATCATCCAGAAATAAGCTGGTCTCAGTGCAGCCTAACACTGCACCACCCAAAGCCCAGCCCTTCTTGTAATCTTGCTATGCACAGAATGACTGCTTTATTTCCCTGCACTTCGACAGATGTGAGGTGTGGTATGGCACAAGGCTTCCTATTCCGCTTTTCAAAGTCAGGCATCTGAAAGTAGAAGGGTTAAGCTGATGGCCATTGTCAGTGTACCTCCAATATCCAGCATTGTCTCATCTCCTGTCTGGAGGACCTGGAGAACAGGTGGGACTTTCTGCTTAGCTTCCAGTAACAGAGCCTTCAAATCCATCAACACCGATTCGTCTGTAAGGGAAACATGCGTTAGTGAACCTCAAAAACACTAAAATGCAATGCAACAGTTTATTTCTCATAGTTTACATTTAAAGTACCAAATATGAATACAAGTCTGTCCAACACAATAGCCCTAGCAGCAATTGAACAAAGCAACAGTATGTGCTACCCACAGATTTTTACATATTTGCACACCCACACCTGAAGCCGGTTACTCTTGGCCATAGAACAGCTTCACAGAAACTGGCTGAGGTCCAGCAACAAGCATTTTTCACAAGTGACCATTCTTCCCATCAATCTGGATACGAGTGTCTGCAGGCTACCTGATCCTGGCTCACATCCCAACCAAAATTGATTCTGTCCATGCCTAGTATTCACACACGCACTTTGCAATGCGAGACATGGCACAAAGGGCCAGAGTAGAAATCTTTTCCTTCCTGAGCCTAAGGATATTGCATCTAATGGAAGTTCCCCGCCTACCAGCCAGACCAAGGTCAGATAACTCAGCTCAGAGAGAAAATTCACTAAGGAGAACCACGATTAAATGAAAGAAGGGTTTCAAATAAAATACACAATTCTACCTTCCGTGAGAGCCAAGTTAAGTACGTTCAATCGTTTCCAAGTGCCGTGTTCACCCACATCCTGTTAGCCGTACAGCCCAGAGTGTGTGTTTATTGCCCAGAGTAACTCTGAGGGCAGAATGTTCTGCCGGCTGGGCGGGCGGCCCAACCCAGTCTCCGGTGGGGAGCCGATCCCCGCCAGACAAGTGGGTCCTCGCCACCTTATTAAGTGGGTGGGCTAATTAAGGCCCGTCCAGCGTGAAGTTTGGCAGGAAGCGCTATGCACTCCCTGTGCAAGCGGGGGGGATTCCCCAAAAGTGAGAGTGCGCTCTTTCAGGCATGT
This sequence comes from Carcharodon carcharias, assembly GCF_017639515.1. NCBI lineage: Eukaryota > Metazoa > Chordata > Chondrichthyes > Lamniformes > Lamnidae > Carcharodon > Carcharodon carcharias. Next base: position 3,187,913 of record NC_054488.1, on the reverse strand, counting down.
GCACGACAGAACGCACATCTCCCCGAGGCTAAGTGCTGCCTCAGGGAGATCACTTACACTTTTAAAAAAATTAAAAATAGAAGAAAAAAAATTCCCTAACATGTCCCCCTGTCACATGAGATGGCACATGTTATAAATTACAGTAAAACTTTATTAAACTTTTTAGACCCCTGCATGAAACCTCATCCTGCCGGGGTTCTCTATTCACTGCTGGGGCTCCTGGCCTTAAGGTCGGATGGGCAGTTCCTTTAATTGTTTCAATGATCCTGTCAATGGCCTCAACTGGCCATTGACAGGTCGGCGGGACCACAGCTGATTTTGCTGCGCCCCCATCTTCCTGAAAATTTAAATGGTGAGCGGTGAGGTTGGGGGTTCCACCCGACATCATCCCGCATCATTTTACACATCAGCGAGCGGGCCCCACCTCCTGCTCACTGACAGCAAAATTCTGTCCTAAACTCAGACTCAGATATTCACAGAAATAGAGATGGGGAACAGGGGGAAGGAAAACACCCATTTAACAGCACCTTGATTTGTAGTTGTTGCCAAATAAAGTTCCTCTCACCCTGTTTCAGTTAGGAACTCAAAGATGCAGTCACCATAACATCTACTGTAAATTCATAAGCCAGTTTACTACAGTCTTCCAGTTCCCTATAATTTGCAGTCTGTGTTGAAATACAGCAAGGCATGGACAACATTCAGGCTTCAGCTGATAACATTCACCCAACACAAGTGCCAGGCAATGACCATCTCCAACAAGTGAAAATCTAACCATCGCCCCATGATATTGAATGGCATTACCACTGCTGAATTCCCAACTATCAACATCCTGGGGGTTACCATTCACCAGAAACTGAACTGAACCAGCCACATAAATACTGTGGCTACAAGAGCAGGTCCAAGGCTGGAAATTCTGAGGAGAGTAACCCACCCCTGACTCCCCAAAGCATGTCCACCATCTATAAGGAACAAGTCAGGAGTGTGATGGAATATTCTCCACTTGACTGGGTGAGTGCAATTCCAACAACACTTAAGAAGCTCAACACCATCCATAAGACATAGGAGCAGAAATTAGGCCATTCGGCCCATCGAGTCTGCTCTGCCATTCAATCATGGCTGATAAGTTTCTCAACCCAATTCTCCCGCCTTCTCCCCGTAACCTTTGATCCCCTAGTCTCTCCTACTAATGAAAACATCTTCCCCACGTCCACTCTATCCAGGCCTTTCAGTATTCTGTAAGCTTCAATCAGATCCCTCCTCATCCTTCTAAACTCCATCGAGTATAGACCCAGAGTCTCAAACGTTCCTCATATGTTAAGCCTTTCATTGCTGGGATCATTCTCATGAACCTCCTCTGGACCCTCTCCAGGGCCAGCACATCCTTCCTGAGATACGGGGCCCAAAATTGCTTACAATATTCTAAATGTGGTCTGACCAGAGCCTTATAAAGCCTCAGCAGCACATCCCTGCTTTTATATTCTAGTCCTCTCGAAATAAATGCCAACATTGCATTTGCCTTCCTAACTACTGACTCATCCTGCAAGTTAACCTTAAGAGAATCCTGGACTAGGACTCCCAAGTCCCATTGCACTCCAGATTTCTGAATTCTCTCCCCATTTAGAAAATAGTCTCTGCCTCTATTCTTCCTACCAAAGTGCCTGACCTCACACTTCCCCACATTGTATTCCATCTGCTACTTCTTTGCCCATTCTCCTAACCTGTCCAAATCCTTCTGCAGCCTCCCTGCCTCCTCAATACCACCTGTCCTGCCACCTATCTTTGTATCATCTACAAACTTAGCCAGAATGCCCTCAGTTTCTTCATCTAGATCATTAATGTATAAAATGAAAAGTTGTAGTCCCAACACTGACCCTTGCAGAACTCCACTAGTCACCATCCAGGACAAAGCAGTCTGTTTGATTGGCAACCCATCCACCAACTTAAACATTCATCGCCTCCATCACTGATTTCTCAACTATTTACAATCTACATCAATGATTTGGATGAAAGGACTGAATGTATGATAGCTAAGTTTGCCAATGACACCAAGATAGGTAGGAAAGTGTGTTGTCAAGAGAAGCTAGAGAGTCTGCAAAGGCATATAGACAGGTTAAGTGAGTGGGCAAAGATTTGGCAGATGGAGTATAATGTAGGTAAATGTGAACTTGTTCACTTTGGCAGGAAGAATAGAAGAGCAGTGTACTATTTAAATGGAGAGTGACTGCAGAACTTGATGGTACAGAGGGTGCCCTGGTACATGAATCACAAAAAGTTTGAATGGAGGTACAGCATTGGCTAGAAAGGCAAATGGAATGTTGCCATTTATTACAGGAATGGAATATAAAAGTAGAGAAGTTTTACTGCAACTGGGCAGGGTTTCAGTGAGACCACATCTGGAATTCTGTGCACAGTTTTGGCCTCTATTTGAAAAGTTTCATTAGCAGTGCAGAGAAGGCTCACTCAACTCAACCCTGGGATGAAGGGTTTATCCTATGAAAAAAAGGTCAAACAGGTTGGGCTTATACCCACTGCAATTTAGAAGAATGAGAGGTGATTTTATTGAAACATACAAGATCCTGAGGGCACCTGATAGGATAAATACTGGGAGGATGTTTCCACTTGTGGGAGAGACTAGAACTAGGGGACACAGCTTAAGAATAAGAGATCTTTTTAAGACTGAGATGAGGACAAATATTTTCCCTCATAGTGTCTTTGGTCTGTGGAATTCTCTTGCACAGAAAGCTGGGGAGGCTGGGTCATTGAATTTATTCAAGGCAGAGTTAGACAGATTTTTAATTGACAAGGGAGTCAAGGGTTATGGGTGGAGACAGGAGGTGGAGTTGAGACCACAATCAGATCAGCCATGATCTTACTGAATGGTGGAACAGCTCAAAGAGCTGAATGGCCTGCTCCCAAGTCATATGTTCCTATGATGCAATGGCAGCTGTGTGTGTACCATCTACAAGATGCACTGCAGCAATTCACCAAGACTCCTTCAACAGCACCTTCCAATCCAACAATCCCTAACACATACAGGACAAGGGTAGTAGACACATGAGAACACCACCAACTGCAAGTTGCCCTCCAAGCCACACATCATCCTGACTTGGAACTATATCGCTGTTCCTTCACTGTCACTAGATCAAAGTCCTGGAACTCCCTCCATAACAGCACTGTGGATGTAGCGGCATCACATGGACTTAAGAAGGCAGTTCGCCGCCACCTTCTCAAGGGCAGTTAGGGATGGGCAACAAATACTGGGCTTGCCAGCCATGTCCACATTCCATGAAGGAATTAAAAAAAAAAACTTACCACAAGCTTTGTTGATGAATGTTGTGGCTATCCCTGTTTTCCCTGATCGACCGGTACGTCCAATTCTGTGAACTGAACATAGAGAAAGTGCTCAGATTTAAGGGACTTGCAGAAACAGAGCCCCGCAGACAGTAGCCAAATTCATCAGCAACACAAAGACCAGGTATCATACTGGGAAAGTGAACTGAGTAAAGGAAAGGATTTACATGGATTTGACTTGCCACACACTGGAGTCTAGGGCATTATATTTTGAATACACGTCTATTAATTCAGGGACTGGTTGAGCTGTAACTTCATGGAGATGTGCATCAAGCTCAACTTAAACCACTAAACACAATGATCTTCTGCTCTTCAATTTTCCCCTGTTCCTGAACAAAAACCAGAGGTGACTACATTTGATATTAGGTTTGAGAAGAAGTGAGAAAACAACAACTTTAAATTTAAGCAAGGCAAACTTCGAAGAGATGAGAAATGAATTGCTAACAGTAAATTGAGCTGAGCTGTTAACGTGCAATCATACAGACAGCGGGGAGTATTTGAGGAAGTAACTGACAGAATACCAAACCAGCACATGCGGTAAGTAACCATGGTCAACAAATAAGACAACAGACAGTATCAAGTTAAACGCTTTACACGAATAAAAGCAAAAACTGAAATCCAAGAGACTGAAAGAGTTATAAAATGCAAAAAAGGGTTAAAAAATGAAGTAATAAGAGGTGCAGAAAGTGAATCTAAAGAAAAGGGTTATCAAAGCTAACATTAAAGTTTTTATAAATATTAAGAAAAAAAAGAGTAGATACACTCCTGGAATGGATAGTACAAGGAAATCTAAAAATAAGTCAAGGGAAGAATTTATCGATTTTAATGCAAGTTTAAAAAATGTCAATGGAGGAAATAATGGGACTTAAGATAGACAAAACCCCAAGACCTAAGAACATAGGAAATGGGAGCACTGTTAACTAGGATTATGGCTGATCTTCAACCTCAACTTCACTTCCCTGCCCAATCCCCAAAGCCCTTGATTCCTTTGCCCTAAAAATCTTTCTCCACCATGGATATACTCAATGACTGATCATCCGGAGTTCTCCATGATAGAGAATTCCAAAGACCCACAAGAAGGAGGTCCCTTTTCCTGAGATTGTCACTCCATGTTCCAGATTTCCCAGCCAGGAGAAAGTCTCACAATGGTTACCCTGTCAAGCCCTCTTAAGAATTTTGCATGGTTCAATAAAATAATCTTTCATTCTTCTCAACTCCAAAAACTATATGTCCATTCTATTCAACCTTCCCTCATTGGACAGCTCTCTAATCACAGAAATCAACCTAGTGAACCTTCACTGCAACTCCTGTGAGGCAAGTGTACCCTTCCTTAGGTACAGAGCTAAAACTGTATATGCTATTCCAAGTGTGGTCTCACCAAAGCCCTATATAATTGCAGCAAGACATCCTTATTCTTGGAACAGTCCAAACAAGAGTCATATTCAACTCGAAATGTCAACTCTGTTTCTCTCTCCACAGATGCTGCCAGATCTGCTGAGTTTTCCAGCGCTTTCTATTATAATTTCAGATTTCTAGTATCTGCAGCATTTTGCTTTTATTTATGTGAATAAATTCACACTTCTCCACATTATAGTCCATCTGCTACCTTCTTGTCCACTCAATTGTCTATAACCCTTTGATACTACTAGTGTCCTCCTCACAGCTTCCCACCTTTATATCATCAGCAAACTTGGATACATTACACTTGGTCCCCTCATCTAAATCAATGATATAGATTATAATTACTTGAGACCCATGCACCAATCCCTGTGGCACTCTACTAATTACACCCTGTCTTCCTGAAAATGACTTGATAATTTCTACTCTGTTTTCTGATATTAAGCAATCTTAATATTATCCCACAATCCCATGAGTATGACAAACCTCTTGTGTTGCAATTCATTGAATGACTTCTGAATGTCCAAATATACAATGTCCACTGGTTCCTCTTTTTCCATCCTACAAGTTACAACTTCAAAATACTCTAACAGATTTTTCAAACATGATTTCCTTTTCATAAGCCATGTTGACTCAGTTTAACCACACTGTGATTTTCCATCTGCCCTATTACCATATTCTTACTAAAGATTCTGTCATTTTCCCTACTACTGATATCGAGCTGGCCTGTAGTTCCTTGTTTTCTCTCTCTCTTCCTTCTTGAACAGAGAGTTTACACTTGCTATCTCCCAATCCACAGAGGGTTTCTAGAGTCACAGAGGCAGTTCCAGAAGATCAAAGTCATTACATCTCTCCAGCCGCCAATTTTAAATGCAATAAAGACTTGCATTTACATAGTGCCTTTTGTGATCTCCCAACGCCCCAAGCACTTGACAGTCAATAAAGTACTTGTTGAAGTATAATCATTGTTGTAGGAAAGAGGGCAGCTAATTTGTTCCCACAGTCAGCAATGTGATATGACTAGAAAATCTTTTTACTGACATTGACTAAGGGGTAAATGTTACCCAGGACAGCAGAGCTTCTCTGCTCTTCTTTGAAAAAGTTCAATGGAATCTTATACACCAACATGAGAGAGCAGACGGATCTTGTTATAACATTTCATCTGAAAGGCAGCTGCTCCAACAGTGCAGCTCTCCTTGAGTGCTGCACTGTGGGAATGTTTGCTCAAGTTTTTCTAAAAGATCCAAGGCGGTTTGTCAGCTTTTAATCCCTTTAACTTCTCCAGTACCTTTTCTTTAATAATATTAACTGCTTTAAGTTCCTCGGTCTCATTAGACCCTTGGTTCACCCACTCCTTCTTTGTGTCTCCTACACTGTTCCATGTCCTGCCATTTTCTTATTCCCCATTACCATTTCTCCTGTCTTTGCCTTTAAGGACCACACTTTCTTTTGCTAATCTCTTCCTTTTTACTGATAGAAGCTCTTGCAATCTGCTTTTTTATTGCTAGCTAGTTACTCTCAGATTCCATTTCCTTCATTTATCAATTTGATACTGGATGAATTAAATTTTCAGACTGAGCTCGATAGGTTTTGTTTGGTAAGGGTATCAAGAGATACGGAGCAAAGGCAGGAAAATTGAATTGTGGTGCAACCATGATGTAACCAAATGATGGAACAGGTCCGAGGGGCCAAATGGCCTCTTCCTGTTCCTAAGGTACAATTGAAGAGTAGACCATACACTGATGCAGTCAACCAGATCAACACCAGATTCAAAGGGGCCCATACCTCGTGTTCACTGATACACCTACAGATGAAGGGACTTTTCTTACCGTAATTCTCAATCTCTTCAGGCATATCATAGTTAATAACATGCTGGATATTTGGGAAGTCCAAGCCTTTTGATGCTACATCAGTTGCCACAAGTACATCCTTCTTTCCCTCTCGGAATGCCTCAATGGCTTTAGTTCGCTCCTCCTGGTCTGCAATGAACCAGAATAGGAACAAATCACATTAAACTGTTCAACTGATTGGTACAAAGCTGTGGTATTAGGATCAACTCATACTAAACACCAACCTTCAGTAGCACATTTTATCCGACACAATCCAAACTTCCTTCAACAAGAATAAAAATAAATCAAACCCTAAGCTCCACTGGGTTGAGAAATGGAAGATTTTCACACTCAGCCACAACAACTTGCATTTGTAACATAGAAAATCATTAGGGATGGTCAATAAATGCTGTCCACCCACAATCCATGAATGAATTTTTTTTAATCCCAAGATGTGTTATCAAACAATATTGAAACATGAAACATGATAGGGTCCCCCTTGTCCTCACTTATCACCCCACCAGCCTCCGCATTCAAAGGATCATCCTCCGCCATTTCCGCCAACTTCAGCATGATGCCACTACCAAACACATCTTCCCTTCACCCCCCTTATCGGCATTCCGTAGGGATCGCTCCCTCCGGGACACCCTGGTCCACTCCTCCATCACCCCCTACTCCTCAACCCCCTCCTATGGCACAACCCCTTGCCCACGCAAAAGATGCAACACCTGCCCCTTCACTTCCTCTCTCCTCACCGTCCAAGGACCCAAACACTCCTTTCAAGTGAAGCAGCATTTCACTTGCATTTCCCCCAACTTAGTCTACTGTATTCGTTGCTCCCAATGTGGTCTCCTCTACATTGGAGAGACCAAACGTAAACTGGGCGACCGCTTTGCAGAACACCTGCGGTCTGTCCGCAAGAATGACCCAAACCTCCCTGTCGCTTGCCATTTTAACACTCCACCCTGCTCTCTTGCCCACATGTCTGTCCTTGGCTTGCTGCATTGTTCCAGTGAAGCCCAACGCAAACTGGAGGAACAACACCTCATCTTCCGACTAGGGACTTTACAGCCTTCCGGACTGAATATTGAATTCAACAACTTTAGGTCGTGAGCTCCCTCCCCCATCCCCACCCCCTTTCTGTTTCCCCCTTCCTCTTTTTTTTCCCCAATAAATTATAAAGATTTTCCTTTTCCCACCTATTTCCATTATATAAAAAAAATAAAAAAAAAATATTAAAAAAAAACCCACTAGAGCTATACCTTGAGTGCCCTACCATCCATTCTTAATTAGCACATTCGTTTAGATAATATCACCAACTTTAACTTTAACACCTATGTGTTCTATTGTACTATTGTGGTTGACACCTTTTGATGATCTGCTTCTATCACTGCTTGTTTGTCCCTACAACCACACCAACCCCCTCCACCTCTCTGTCTCTCTATCTCTCCGCCCCCCACACACACACCTTAAACCAGCTTATATTTCAGCTCTTTCCTGGACTCGAACTCAAGTTCTGTCGAAGGGTCATGAGGACTCGAAACGTCAACTCTTTTCTTCTCCGCCGATGCTGCCAGACCTGCTGAGTTTTTCCAGGTAATTCTGTTTTTGTTTTGGACTTCCAGCATCCGCAGTTTTTTTGTTTTTATTTAGTGAAAGTTAGGTTACCAGTAGCAGGACTTTTTTTAACGCAAGTTTATAAAAGGTGGAAGATCTGGCCAGAAAAGCATTGAAATAATCAAGTCTAGAGGTAACAAAGGCATGAGGGTTTCAGCAGCCAAAAAGCTGAGACGGGACTGGAGTGGAGATGGGTGATAATACAGAAAGGGGAGTAGGTGGCCTTGGGGATTGAGAGAATATGGGATTTAAACTCAGCTCAGGGTCAAATAGAATGCCACAGTTGCAAGCAGTAAGGTTCAGTCTCAAACAGTGGCCAGGGAGAAGAAAAAAGATTGGAGTCTGTAGTGGAAGTCGAAAACAATAGGTTCAATCTTCACTGAGTGTCACATTATACACACTACTTATAATATATCTTCTTCTATAATATCCACACATGGTCACTATTTTACACACTATCTGTAATATGCACAATCACCACAGAAACCCCAGATAGATGTGTAAACGGAACTTCCAACCATCTTCCTTTGAAGTTACAGAGGGCTATCGAAAGAACCCCAGGAAATTTCCAACCATCATTCATAACATACAACTACTGTCGATAGCATAACTACAATATTGATAATATATATTACATTATTTAGAATATGACCATAAATTTATAATATAAATGTACATTATCAGATAGTCATGTATAGATAGCATACTATACAATACCTATAACCAGGGATAAGGGTGGCCAAAGACAAGAAGTTCTGAAGATTTTTGTTACAAGGAATGAAGTTATTGCACTTTCTATGCTCTGCAATGAATGCAAATACTTCCAGGCGACTTCAAATGGGTGGAATTATTAGACTTCAAGTGGGTAGAAGTAGTAGCTTTCCCTTTGTTTGCCTTCCGGTACCATCAAGAATGTGGACCAAATCACCAGTGACCTCAGTATTTCAGCATTCAATGCTGTTAGTGCATGTATTACAGAATGAAGTCCAAAATAACAACAGAACGTGACCATGCAGATTATGTACATGCAAGGTGAAGCAAAGGACTATGGCAGTGCTTAGTAAACTATTTTCCAATGTGACCCCATTTTAACTCACCACCACCATCTCAAGGGCCATTAGGGATATGCAACAAATACTAGCCTTGCCAGCGATGTCCCCCCATCCCATGAAGGAACATATAAAGAAAAACTCTTGAAAATTAACAGGACTCCAGATGCCAGCAAAAACAAAACAGCAATAAAACAGCATTCAGTAGATAATTGTTAGAGTTAACATATTCTAGATGAACAAATAAAAATACATCATGTAAATATGAAAGTCAGTGTTTTTAAAGTACTTTGTAAAAATAGTATTTCACATGCTCATGTAGGTTTCAGCCAGGTTCTCCATATTGACAGAAGTGAAGCCCCTCTCCCTGAGCCCCTCACACACACATTGTAATCAGCCCCTCTCCCCCTAACCACACACACACACACACACACACACACACACACACACACACACACACACACACACACACACACACACACACACACACACACACACACACACACACACACACACACACACACACACACACACACACACACACACCCCTCTCTCCAACCCACCTCACTCACTCAGCAGCCTTGTTCCCCAGCCCCCTTCCCCAGCCAGCTGAGCCCCGCCTCTCTTCCCCTCTCCCTCTGCCGAGCCCCACAGTTCCACCAAGTAGCCAGCAGCAGAGCCTGGCCTCCCAGTGGGATGAGCTCCTGGCCTCATTATTGGAAGAGATTTTCCAGTCTTTCTGAGATTCTCTCCTCCTGGCTTTGGCCTGGTTGGAGACAGCAGTTAAGGAAAGGCAGAGGTCACAAAAAAATTAAAAGGGTGGAATTTCCTTATCTAAAAGTCAGGATTCCACCGCATAATGGAAATTTCTCACCCCTGTATAACGTACACCCTTTATACAACACACACACATACATCAAAGTATTTAAGAGTCAAGAATCTCTCTTATTTAAGCAAGATGTTACACTCCCAGGCAGAGTCTCCTTATTTGGCAGTATGGGCTAAACCTACTCATCGTTCTCCCCATCTCTCCTGAAGGTGATGCCAGGTGGTAAGGGTACAGATGTGAGGGCTGACAGTTTGTGTTGCAGCTTACCTTTCCCCCCGTGTATGGCAACAGCCTCCACACCCTTCAAGAGCAGGTATTCATGGATTGCATCTACATCAGCTTTCTTCTCTGCAAATATTAACACCTGAAAGGTATATCAAGGCTGGCCATTAGATACCAATCTTATAGTTGAGTTTCACAGCCTACAAAAGCCCCTTCTCAGCTAAAAGCAGAAGAGAAATTTCCTAATCAGAAACAGAGGCTTCTCAGACACTCTCTGTCATTGAGAGAAACCTCAGACTACTGGTTAGGGTACATGAACTGCTCACTATCTGAAACCTTCACTGCTCCACTCCCAGAAGGCAATGGTCACATCTCATACGGTGTCAGAAGCTTGCGCACACAAGTGCATATACACACACCCATCCACACACATTTTCACAAATACACATACATGGGACACACAAACACATATGCCCACACACGAACATACAAAGAAACAGATAACCACATATGTGCACATCCAAGTGCACACAAGTAAGTACAAACACACACACACACATCTATAAGGTGTGCTGCAGCAACTAGCTAAGCCTCCTTCAACAGCACCTTTCAAACCCATGACCTCTACAGCCTAGAAGGACAAGGGCAGCTGGTGCCTGGAAACACCACCAACCTCCAAGTTACATACCATCCGATGCTATCAAATTATATCATCGCTCCTTTATCACAGAATCACAAAGTGCAGAAGAGGCCCTTTGTCCCATCGAGTCTGCACCGACACGTGAGAAACACCTGACCTACCTACCTAATCCCATTTACCAGCACTTGGCCCATAGCCTTGAATGTTATGATGTGCCAAGTGCTCATCCAGGTATTTTTTAAAGGATGTGAGGCAACCTGCCTCCACCACCCTCCCAGACAGCGCATTCCAGACTCACCATCCTCTGGGTAAAAAAAGTTTTTCCTCACATCCCCCCTAAACCTCCTGCCCCTTTACCGTCGCTGGGTCAAAATCCTGGAACTCCCCTTCCTAACAGCACTGTATATGTACCACATGGTCTGCAGAGGTACAAGAAAGTAGCTCATCACCACCTCCTCAAGAGTAATTAGGGATGGGCGATAAATGCTGGCCTTGCCCTGTGACACCTATATCCAAAGGATGAATCAAAAAAATACATGCGCAAACACAGGCCCATACACATAAAAAAACACGCAAATACATAAGGGTGCATACAAACATGCACGCAAGTACAAGCTCGTGTGCACAAACAACACGTCTGCACATAGAAATGACACAGACCAGACCAATGCGCATATTTACACAAACAGGTGCATGCATTGCATTTTGTAACACCTTTAACATAGTAAAACACCACAAGGAGCTTCACAGGCGCTGTCAAACAAAATATGGCACCGAGCCATGTATGGAGGATTTTCTAAAATTTGCCATAAAGCTGAGTCAAAGAAATAGGTTTTAAAAAGTGCCTTAAAAGAACAGAGGTAAAGAGGTGGAGAGGTTAGGGAGAGAATTCCAGAGCTTTGGGCACACGCAAGCGAAGGCACAGCACAAACACATGCACAATTACTGATCAGAAGCTGGTCTCCATAAAGAGGGATTGGGTAGTGTAAAACTCTTCCCCCACTGCTCACAATGACCCTTTGGAGGCAGGTTTCAGAGCACAATGGTTATCTCATCCACATGTGTGAATTATAGGCCCACAAAACACAGGTTACACAAATCTTTTGGAAGCACTTTACAAGCCTAAAAATACTATTTATTTATTTATTTTAGTTGAAAACCTACTAAGTATATTGAAACATATCCTACAATATATGACTGCAAATGTATAAAGCTACAGTTAGACCCGATTGAGGCATCTACACTCAATTCTGGTCACTGTGCTGGAGGAATATGCTAAATGTTAAGGGGCTGCAGGGCAGATTCACCAGAAGGATGCCAAAGCTAAAAGGGTTAGATTATGAGAACAGGTTGCTCATATAAGGCTGGCATTGCCTTAAAGACTAAGCTGAGATGCTTAATTAAAGTTTTTAAGATGTTTAAAAGATTTTATAGGGTAGGGCCAGGGAGTCATACAGAACAGAAGGCCATTCAGCCCATCGAGTCCATGCTGCCTCTCTGAAGAGCAATCAATCCCATTCCCCAGCTCTATCCCCACAGCTTTGCAGGTTTCTTTCCTTCAAGTGCCATCCAATTTTCTTTTAAAATCACTGATTGTCTCTGCTTCCATCACTTTCATAGGCATCGAGTTCCAGGTCATTATCATTTACTACGTTAAAAAAATTCTTCCTCACATCCCCATCAACTGCCCAACATCTCTTGCCCAAAACCTTTAATCTGGGTTCCCTAGTCCTTGTGCCATTGGTAAATGGGAACAGCCTTTCTTTGTCTACCTTATCTAAACCGGTCATAATCTTCTATACCTCTACCAAATCTCCCCTCAACTTTCCTTGTTCCAAGGAGAACAACACCAGCTTCTCCAGCCTAACCTTGTAGATAAAATCTCCCATCCCTGGAACCATTCCGGTAAATCTGCTCTGCACCCTTTCAAGGACCTTCACATCTTTTCCTAGAATGTGTTAACCAGAATTGGATGCAATGGTCTACTTGTGGCCTAACCAGAGCTTTGTAAAGGTTCAGCATAACTTCTCTGCTTTTGTATCAATACCTCTATTTATGAAGTTCAAGATCCCATATGTTTTGCTAACCACTTTCTCAAAGTGTCCTGCCACTTTCAAAGGACTAGGCACATGAACCCCCCAGGTCTCTCTGTCCCTGTTCCTAACTGTCGGTGGCACTCCTTGGGCAGGTGCAGAAGCATATGTTAAGTACAGAGTAAAGCTCCCCCTACACTGTCCCATCAAACACTCCAAGGACAGGTACAACACAGCATAGATACAGAGTAAAGATCCCTCTACACTGTCATGTCAAATACTCCCAGGACAGGTACAGCACAGGTTGGATACTGAAGACCATGGGTCAGCAACATACTCGTCACACACCTGAGAGATGACTGACGTTCTCACACTATGTACAAAAGGACAGTTTGTGTAATGTCCCATAAAGTCCATCATGTACTGGGTGTATTGCCTCATTACACAAAGTGGCCAAACAGTCAAACTGGACTAGACTGAAGTGAAGTTCTTTACCGGAGGTGGAGTCTTCTGCAGGCATTCCAGCAAGTACACCATCTTAGCTTCTTCCTTCACATATTCCACTTCCTAAACATAAGAGAAAATTAGCATTTCATTCATGTTGATCAACACTCTAAAAACATCCTCTGAGGGAAGGGGTGACACATCAAAATTGCTTAAAGTTTTCAGCATGAACATCACACCATCCAATTCACTCACAATCTTTTGAGTCCCACCATCAACTCAAAAAGGAGAAACCTTTAGCACCAACCCATGTTATGTACAACATTGCAGAACCACAGGTTGCTCAAAGAGCTCAGTTAATCTCACATACAGCAATATAAATCCTTTCAACAATCTTAGAGTGAACACAAGTAATCACAGTGGCTTCAGGGAATGTATAGGTGTGAATTACGTGGTTAGGGATGGGAGGGGGGTCACCTTCAGGGACTGGTTACAGAGCCACACTGTAAAAGGATATACTTGAAGAAATGACCAGAGAAAGGCAAGGTCTATCAAACAATGACCTGTAAGAGGCTGGCAAAGTCGTGGGATGGAGATTCGAAAACAGAAACACATAGCTGAGGAACAACCAGACATTACAATCAAAAGGTAGCAAAGTACACGCAAGGGCAGACAGAAGGTAACAAAGACAAAAATGATGGGGCTTGGGGGGTGATGGAGGACAAAGGGGAGAACGTGCGGAATCTGGGAGTGTATGGGGTGGGGGGGGGTAGCGCAAGATGAGGGTGTGCAGTGCGCTGGACAACAAAGAGGATGAAGGACAGGGGGAAGGGAGTGGGAAGTGAGAGTGACTGCCCTTGACATCAAGGCAGCATTTTACCAAGTGTGCATCAAGGAGCCCCAGCTAAACTGGATTCAATGGGAATCAGGGGGAAAACTCTGTTAGTTGGAGTCATACCTATGAGTCCTTGGCCCAACCATCTTCAGCTGCTTCATCAATGACCTTCCTTCCATTATAAGGTCAGATGTGGGGATGTTCGCTGATGATTGCACAATGTTCAGCACCATTTGTGGCTTCTCAGATACTGAAGCAGTCCATGTCCAAATGCAGCAAGACATGGACAATATCCAGGCTTGGGCTGACAAGTGGCAAGTAACATTCACACCACACAAGTGCCAGGCAATGACCATCTCCAACAAGAGAGAATCTAACCATCGCCCCATGACATTCAATGGCATTACCATCGCTGAATACCCCACGATCAACATCCTGGGGGGCAGGGAGGGTTACCATTGACCAGAAACTGAACTGGTCTAGCCATATAAATACTGTGGCTACAAGAGCAGGTCAGAGGCTAGGAATCCTGCAGAGAGTAACTCACCTCCTGACCTCCCCAAAGCCTATCCACCACCTACAAGGCACAAGTCAGGAGCGTGATGGAATACTCCACAGTTGTCTGGATGAGTGCAGCTCCCACAACATTCAAGAAGCTTGACACCATTCAGGACAAAGCTGCCCGCTTGACTGACACCTCTTTCACAAACATTCACTCCCTCTACCACCAACGAACAGTGGCAACAGTGTGTACCATCTACAAGATGCACTGCAGAAGTTCACCAAGGCTCATTAGGCAGCACCTTCCAAACCCACAACTGCTACCATCTAGAAGGATCAAGGGTAGCAGGCAAATGGGAACACATACAAGTTCCCCTCCAAGCTGCTCACCATCCTGACTTAGGACTATATCGCTGTTCCTTCACTATCGCTGGTTCAAAATCCTGGAACTCCCTCCCAACAGCACTGTGGGTGTACGTAAACCACAGGGACTGCAATGGTTCAAGAAGGCAGCTCACCTCCATCTTCCCAAGGGCAATTATGAATGGGCAATAAATGCTGGCCAGGCCAGCAACACCCACATCCAATAAATGAATAAAAATGGGGAGTGTGGGACAGGAAAGAAAGAGGATGTGGAAAGAACAGCAAAGAATGAAAGAAAAAAGAATGGAAAAGATTCAAGGAATGACTCTCAAAATGTAGTTACTCTTGTTTTGTAAATGAGTGCAAAAGGCAACTTATACACATCAATTAGATATATGATTAGACAATCTATTTCAGTGATGTTGATTGTGGAATAAAATTTGGCCTGGACTACTCTGAAATAGTGCCAAGGGATCTTTCATGGTCATTTGAGAGAAGACAGCTGTAGGTTTAATATGTTATCCATATGACAGCACTCTTGACAGTGCAGCACTCCACGATACTAGGGATGGCTGTCTAGACCTAGTGCTCAAGACTCTGGAATGGAGCTTGATCCCATGATCTTCAGACTCAGGATGAGTGTAAAACGTCATGGGTTCATACCTGTCATGAACAGATATTAATGTCTATAATGTTATTGGAGATTATATTTTAAAATAGAGTGTAGTGGTGTCTGTGGGTGCACCTTAACTGGATTAAAGCCAGTGGTCTGGAGGCTTTGATGTATAGAAAGAAGTAGGTTTGAAATGGTAATTGGATAAACATGGGGAAGTTCAGAAACACGGGTGTCAAGGGGGAAATTTGCATTTTTAAATAAACCATTCAAAAGAATGGGTGAAATCTTACACCGGCTAGAAGACGCCAAGCAATAGTGTTTATTTTTTGTCTTCATTACTAATAAAATTGGTGGAATCAAAGGATGTTATTGTCAGAAGAGGTAAAATTAAAAGCCTATTGATACAATGGACACAACTAGCACTCAAATAATATAATTCTCCTTTTATTTTTCAAATTACACTGGGATGAAAACAGGAGGATTTTCTGCAATTAAAACAGATAATACAAGAGACACTCAGCAGGTCACGCAGCATTTATGGAGATAGAAACAGAATTAATATTTCACATCAAGGAGCTTTCATTAGACTCTCCTCTGCTGACCTGCTGAGTATTTCCAGCACTTTCTGTTTTTATTACAGATTTCCAGCATCTGCAGGACTCTGCTTTACAAACTATTGGAACCTTCTTTGGCCACTTACATGGTAACTAAAAAAACGAAGGATAGTATCAAACTTAAAGAAAAAGCATGTGATAGTGGGTGGCAGGTCAGAAAATTGGACAGAATATTAATAACAGCAAAGAATGACCAAAAGATTGATAAGGAAAGAAGAATTAGAGCACAATGGACAACTAGAAATATAAAGGCAGATAGTAAGAGTTTCTACAGAAATTTTAAAAAAAGGAAGAGTTAACAAAGTGAGTGTTGATCCTATACAAAGTGAGTCTGGGGAATTAATAATGGAAAATAAGGAGGTGGCAGATGAATTCAGCCAGTATTTTGCATCAGTCTTCACTATAAGAGGATACAAATAACATCCCAGAATCAGTTGTAAATCAGGAAATGGAAGGGAGGGAGGAACTCGAAAAAATTACAATCACCAGGCAAGTGGTACTGAGAAAATTGTTGGAGGTGCAGGCTGACAAGTCCTGGGGCCTAATGGACTGAGTGGCTAGAGAGATGGTTGATGCATTGGCTTTAATTTTCCAAAACTCTTTAGATTCGGGGACAGTTCCATTAGATCGGAAAATAGCGATTGTCCAAAAAGGGTGAAAGACAGAAAGCGGAAAACTACAGGCCAGTTAGCGTAACATCCGTCACAGGGAAAATGTTAGAAGCTATCATTAAACATGTCATGGGAGGGCAGTTGGAAAAAATTCAGAGGAATCAGGCAGAGTCAAAATGGTCTTGTGAAAGGGAAATCATGCTTAAACAATTTATTGGAGTTCTTTGAAGTAACATATGCTGTAGATAAAGGGGAACCGGGGATGTATGGTATTTAGATTTCGAGAAGGATGTTACCACATCAAAGGTTATTGAAAAAATAAAAGCTCATGGTGTAGAGGGTAACATATTGGCATGGATAGAAGATTGGCTTGTGAAATAGTAAGAGAGTAAGTATAAATAGGTCTTTTACTGATTGGCAAGGTGTAATGAGTGGTGTGCTACAGAAGTCAGTGCAGGAGCCTCAACATTTTACGTTTTAGATAAATGACTTGGATAATGGGACCAAAGTTATGGTAGGTAAATCTGCTGATGGCACAAAGCTAGGTAGGATAGTAAGATGTGAAGAAACTCAAGGAGGGCTACAAAGGGATTTAAAGTGAGTGGGCAAAGACCTGGCAAAAGGAGTATAATGTGGGAAAGTGTGAAATTGTCCATCTTGGCAAGGAAAATAAGAAAGAAGCGTGTAAATGGAGAGAGATTGCAGAGCTCTGAGATGCAGAGGGATCTAAGGTCTTGGCGGCCGGTGACTAGTGGAGTTCCGCAGGGGTCAGTGTTGGGACCACAACTTTTCATTTTATACATTAATGATCTAGATGAAGGAACTGAGGGCATCCTGGCTAAGTTTGCAGATGATACAAAGATAGGTGGAGGGACAGGTAGTATTGAGTAGGCAGGGAGGCTGCAGAAGGATTTGGACAGGTTAGGAGAATGGGCAAAGAAGTGGCAGATGGAATACAACAGGAGGAAGTGTGAGGTCATGCACTTTGGTAGGAAGAATAGAGGCATAGACTATTTTCTAAATGGGGAGAGAATTCAGAAATCTGGTGTGCAAAGGGACATGGGAGTCTTAGTCCAGGATTCTCTTAAGGTTAACTTGCAGGTTGAGTCGGTAGTTAGGAAGGCAAATGCAATGTTGGCATTTATTTCGAGAGGACTAGAATATAAAAGCAGGGATGTGCTGCTGAGGCTTTATAAGGCTCTGGTCAGACCACATTTAGAATATTATGAGCAATTTTGGGCCCCGTATCTCAGGAAGGATGTGCTGGCCCTGGAGAGGGTCCAGAGGAGGTTCACGAGAACGATCCCAGGAATGAAAGGCTTAACATATGAGGAACGTTTGAGACTCTGGGTCTATACTCAATGGAGTTTAGAAGGATGAGGGGGGATCTGATTGAAACTTACAGAATACTGAAAGGCCTGGATAGAGTGGACTTGGGGAAGATGTTTCCATTAGTAGGAGAGACTAGGACCCGAGGGCACAGTCTCAGAGTAAAGGGAAGACCTTTTAGAACAGAGATGAGGAGAAACTTCTTTAGCCAGAGAGTGGTGAATCTATGGAATTCATTGCCACAGAAGGCTGTGGAGGCCAGGTCATTGAGTGTATTTAAGACCGAGATAGACAGGTTCTTGATTGGTAAGGGGATCAATGGTTACGGGGAGAAGGCAGGAGAATGGGGTTGAGAAGCTTATCAGCCATGATTGAATGGTGGAGGAAACTCGATGGGCCGAATGGCCTAATTTCTGCTCCTATGACTTATGGGCTTATGGTCCTAGTGCATGACTCGCAAAAGGCTAGTATGCAGGTACAGCAAGTAATTAGCAAAGCTAACAGAATGTTATCATTTATTGCAAGGGGAATTGATTACAAAAGTAGGGAGGTTAATCCTCAGTTATACAGGGCATTGGTGAGATCACATCTGGAGTGCTGTGTACAGTATTGGTCTCTTTATTTGAGGAAGGATGTAGATGCGTTAGAAGCAGTTCAGAGAAGGTTTACTAGACTAATACCTGGATTGGGCGGGTTGTTTTATGGGTAAAGGTTGGACAGACTGGGCTTGTATCCGCTGGAGTTTAGTGGAGTAAGTGACTTGGTGAAAACATGCAGGATCCTGAGGAGTCTTGACAAGGTAGATCTGAAGAGGATGTTTCCTCTTGAGCGAATCTAGTACTTGAGGCCACTGTTTAAAAATAAGGGGTCGATCATTTAGGACAGAGATGAGGAGAAATTCTTTTCTCTGAGGGTTGAGTCTTTGGAACTCTCTTCCTCAAAAGACAGCAAAGCAGAGTCTTTGAATATTTTCAAGGCAGAGGTAGATAGATTCATGATAAGAAAGAGGGTGAAAGGTTATCAGGGGTAGATGGGAATATGGAGTTGAGATTACAATCAGATCAGCCATGATCTTAGTGGGTGGTGGTGCAGGTTCAAAGTGCGAGTGGCCTACTCTGAATCCGTATGTTCATATACACAATTTGGAGTTGTACAGAAAGCAATAAGGGACTGTGTAAGTGTTTGTTAATCAAAATTTTTCAGCTGGAGCTCAGGATAAAGCTGTTTTTTAGTCTTATGTTGAAAAATTACTTTGAAGCCCTTGGTTGTCCATGGGTTCAATATATCTCAGAGTATCTCGATGAATTTTATTCTTTCCATCTCACCTGGATCACATCTAGGCTGGCAGCTCCTGCTCGGCCTACGTTGATGGTGATGGGCTTCACTAGGGCACTCTTGGCAAAGTTCTGAATCTTTTTCGGCATGGTAGCACTGAAAAGCAGAGTCTGGCGTTGGCCCTGTGGGAAAATGTAAAGTTCGGTGAATATGAGCCATAAAAAACATCAAACTGGACAGAGCCCTCACACAGAGGCAAATAGAAAGTCAAAGCTTTCCATCTCTGGGCACAGATTGGAACTCCCCTCCCACTCCAACTGAATATCAACATCTCCTTTCAGGGTTTGAGCCTTGTAACTCCAGCAGCAACTGACCCATATTCATTGCCGTTATGTCCATAAGACCTGTTCTGGGAAGTCGAGGGGAATTTTTTGCTCTAATTTTCCCTCTCCCAGGGGCAAAGGACAATAATCCTTGACTAGATAATTAAACTCACTCCCATAACCAACCCAGTCAGGGGTCAGGACTGGGGGCAATACCCCAAGCAATGGCAGGGCTGTGGGGGGCGGGGGGGGGGGGGGGGGGGAGAAGACCTGTTCCAGGGCCCTGGGTAATGGAGGACTTAATAACTGAGAGGGGAAATTATCAAGGATGCCACTCCTGATGAATATCTAGCAACTCCCCCCGAGAAAGCATAAAGTGAGAGCATGGTCAAATACTGTTCTGATTCCCTCACCTGGTCGAATAATCTGCCAACATCATCCACCTAGGCTCAGGCAATAGGTGTTAACCAGCACCGGTAAGTGTAGGGGGAAGGAAGGGGAGAGCAAGCAGAGGGAAAAGAGATACTTCACTGACACCACCAGGTCTCGGTTGAGGAATGGATTGAGGATTTGGAGGGCGTGGGAGGGTAGGTATAACTCAGCGCTCCTGTTTTGATTTAATTACAATGTTTGCAGGTTTCTCCTGGTTCACTTCATTCAGCCAGTTCCAGATCAGGAAGACTGTGATCTCTACCTGAACTAATCCCAGTGCCACAACACCCTTTCTCAAAGATAGTTGGAGAAAGTGCTGCAGTCAATGGTCACCTTAAAGTAGGAGAAGATGGTGCGAATGTCCTCTTCAAAACCCATGTCAATCATCCTATCTGCTTCATCCAATGCCAGGTACCGACAGATGTCCAAACCAATCATTTTTTTCTGTAGGAGATCCATCAGACGACCAGGGAGTGGCGACCATCATGTGCACACCCCTGAGGAATGACAGATGGTTGGTTTTAAAATATTACACCTATAGATATTTGTATTGAGATACTTCTTCACCAGGACCAAATCCAAGTCAGTTTCCTGCAACCATCACTGCAGGAAGTGTGATCCAGCAGTGACTATTTGGCCCTTCACTTGAGGTAGCTGACCCACTCTATTTGCCCTTGCCCAGATCACTGGCTGAGATTGAGGACCCTTCACCCTCTTACCCCACCCAATGTCTAGGCAGCAGCTTTGATGAAAACACAGGGTTAATTTATTTAAACTCTAGTCCCCTACAAAAGTCCTTTGCCTTTGAATTTGAGACAGCTACCAGTTAGGATCATGCCAGATTACAGTCCAGAGTGGTCATTTGGCACGTGTGTCTAGCTGCGGCAATTTTTGTCTGCTCCAAATATTTGTTATATTTATCCTGATGTAATGATCCTTGGTCACCTGCTCCATGACAATCATTCCAATCAAAGCAACCCTCCATGTAAGGAGATCTCCTTAAACCTCTCTCCTGACTCTAGTAGTGACAGCTTTAAATTGACGATTCCTCTCAAAACAAAGGAAATTATCTTTCCTTATTCACTCTATCAACACCCTTCATCATTTTAAAACCTTTATCTAAATTGACTCCTAGGCTCCAATGGAAACAATCCAGTATCCAAGTGTTTTCAAATAACTGTAGATTCCCAACCCTGGTACTATCCTGAAGAATGTACGCCATACACTCTCTCTGGATTTAATGTCATTTTTATAATGAGGCACCTAAAGCTGTACACAGTACTCTCAATGTGACCTCACCAACCTGCTCTGCAACTTGATCAATGTTTTTACTCTGGCATCCAATGGCTCTATTAAAAGCTCTAAAATTCTCCTGCCGTTTTTGATGGTTTGATATACTATTATCCTCAGAAGTACTCTTATCCCAATACGTCTCCCATGCTCATGTTTTTCAGTCTCTTTACATTCATTATTCATTCCCATTATTCATTGCATTCCTTCCAGAAATTGGTGCATTTTTTGCAACATGTTTATACTATTATTAGTGACCCGGAGAATCAACAAAAATTCACAGTACGCATAAATGTTCACAAAGTAAAGAACAGCAATAATAGAAAAAGAAAACAGTATTCTCCTTAAACTGTGATTCAGCATTTGTGACCAATATTCATCCCTCAATCAACATCACTGAAAACACATTATCTGGCCATTTATCTCAGGGCGTTGGTGGGATCTTGCTGTGTACAATTAGCTGCCAGGTTTCCCTCAGGGGCCATCTACAAAATGCACAGCTGAGTTGCACTCTTTCACAGGGATCTATCAGTCTACCTTTCCCTATTGATTCATAGAGGAGAATGACACGGGCCACAAGGCAGCGATCCAGTGATGTTGTCGTTCTGCATTTGGGAAAGGCAGGAACAGGAAGAGTTGATATCAGACAATCAAAAAATTGCATGTACCGTTTGACAACTTCCATCTGCTCCTTAATGGACATGCCACCAATGCAGAGTGCGCAACGAAGCTGGGGAAAGAAGCCATCCTCTTCCAGCAGACGGCAGTAATAATCGATAATCCATGGGTCTGTCTCGCTAATTCTCTCTGTATGGGAAGAAAGGCAACATTTCCTTCAGCCCATGTGCACACACCTAATATCTATATCACATTTCTCGTCACAAAAAATACAGCAATGTCACCTCAGTAATGTCAGTATAAACTCTGCTGAGCAACACAAAATTAAAATCATGTGTACTGATTTTCACAGCCAGGCTACTGTGGCAAGGGAGGTGTAGTCACTGGCAACACCAGGGTAGGCCCTGTGACATCGTGGGTTTTGGCTCTTGTTTGAATTCAAGCTGCACCTGATGGAGACAGAAGTCTCTGTCAATTTGCTGTAAGGGTCCTCATTCAGTTCTTGTTGCTGATGGGTCTTTATTGTCTAACTATCCTTAAGGTCAGCAATTTCATTCAATTTGTAAAACCATATTTGACTTGTTCTAATCATACTATGCTTTTCTAAGTACATTGTTAAGACTTCCTTAACAATAGCTTCTAGCATTTTACCAACAACTGATGTTCGGCTAACTGGTCTGTAGTTCACCATTTTCTCTGCCCTCCTTTCTACAAAAGTGCTGTAACCATTTGCCAACTTCCAATCTAATTGGACCATTACTGAATCTAAGAAATTTGGAAAATCATGGCTAGCACACCCCACTATCTCTTTTAGAACATGAGGGGTGTGGCCATCCCAGGGATTTGCTGGATTTAACCTCTGGTATTGGCTGGTACAAGTTGATCGGGAACCAGAAAGCTGAGGGCTGCAGGAAATAGGTAGTTACTCAGATTAGAGGAGAAGGTAGAAATGTTATAAGTTCCTTCAGGATCAGTACTGGGAGCACTGTTATTCATTCATCTGCAATCATAATTTGGATTTATGAAAATGAACTCCTTATCAAATTTTGCAGGGGATATAGCTAACACTAACACCAAACAAGGGCAGCATGAGGAAAATTTGCAGGACTGGACATTTGAGTGGCAAAGAAACTTATATGTCAGTATATTAGTGAAGTGATGTATTTGATAGGGAGAAATAGAAACATCACTTACATCTTAGAAATATAAGAAACTGAATGGAATAGAAGAGTAAAGCGATTTAGGAGAATGCAATGTGAACATATACTATTAGAAGCAGCATTGTAGGTCAGCAAAGCAATTAAAAATGTTAACAAGGCAGTGGGGATTATTTTCTGAGTGATATGATTTACAAAGTAGTGAAGCATGTTAAACTTGTATTAGGGACTCTAGTAGGATTGCGAGAATACGGTGTGCAGCTCTGAGGTGCAGAGGGATATGCAGGCACCGCAAGTAATTAGGAAAGCTAAGAGAATGCTATATTGCAAGGGAAATTGAATACAAAAGCAGTGGAGGTTGTGCTTCAGTTATACAGGACATGGTGAGGCAGATCAGGAGAGTACTTGTACAGTATTGGTCTCATTATTTAAGGATGTAAATGCGTTGGAAGGAGTTCAGAGAAGGTTTACCTGGACTAATACTGGAACGGGTTGTCTGATGAGGAAAGGGTTGGACAAGCTGGGCTTGTATCCGCTTGAGTTTAGAAGATTGAGAGGCAACTTGATTGAAACATATAAGATCCTGAGGAGCCTTGACGGGGTGGATGTGGAGAGGGTGTTTCCTCTTATGGGAGAATCTAGAACTAGGGGATCACAGTTTAAAAATAAGGGGCTGCCCATTTAAGACAGAGATGAGGAGAAAATTTTTCTCTCAAAGGAACCTTCATCCTCAAAAGGCAGTGGAAGCAGGGTCTTTGAATATTTTTAAGGCAGAAGTAGATAGATTCTTGATAAGCAAGGGGATGAAAGTTTTCAGGGGGTAGGCAAGAAAGTGGAGTTGAGATTACCATCAGGTCAGCCACCATCTTATTGAATGAGGAGCAGGCTCAAGAGGCCAAGGGGTCTTTTTCCTGCTCCAAATTCGTATGTCGAACGTACAGTTTTGGTCACCATATTATTACGAAAAAGATAGGAGCCTTGGAGAAAGTACACCAGAGGTTTACAAGTACGGTACTAGAACTCAAAAGGTTACAGCTATCAAGAGCAACTGAACACGTCTTTAGAAAGAGAAAACGGAGACGACATAGGAACATAGGAGCAGGAGTAGGCCATTTGGCCCCTTCAAGCTTGCTCCACCACCAATCATGGCTGATCTGGTTGTGACCTCAGCTCCACCTTCCTGTCTGCCCCTCACAGTCCTTGTTCCCTTACCTAACAAAAATCTGTCTAGATCTCCCTTAAATACATTCAAAGACGCAGCCTCCAATACTTACTGGAGAAAAGAAATCCACACCACCAATGACCCTTTGGAAAGAAAAGCCCTCTCCTCATCTCTGTCTTAAAGAGGGAGACCTCTTATTTTTAAACTGTGTCCTCTAGTTTTAGTCTCCCCCACAAGAGGAAACATCATCTGGTAGCACCCTATCAAGTCCCCACAGGATCTTATATGTTTCAATAAGATCATCTCTCATTCTTCTGAACTCCAATGGGTATAGACCTAACCTGTTCAATCTTTCTTCATAAGACAACCCCTTCATCTCAGGAATAGGTCATCTGAGCCTTCTCTGCGCAGCTTCTAAAGCAATTTTATCTGTTTTTAATTAAGAAGATCAAAGGTTCACACAGTACTCCAGATGTGGTCTCATCAAGGCCCTGGACAGCTGTAGTAAAACTTCCCTACTTGTATATTCCTTTCCTCTTACAATAAACACCAACGTTCCATTCTCCTTCTTAATCCACTTGCTGAACCTGCCTCCTAACTTCATGTGATTCATGTACCAGGATACCTAGATCCCTCTGTACCACTGGCTTCAGCAATCTTGCTTCACTTAAATAGTACACTGCTTTTCTATTCTTCCTGCCAAAGTGAACAAGTTCACATTTACCCATGTTATAACTCTATCTGCCAAATTTTTGCCACTCACTTAACCTGCCCTATAGCCCCTTTGAAGGCTGTCTATCTCCTCTGACAGCTTACTTTCCTACCTATCTTGGTGTCATCAGCAAATTTAGCTATCATACATTCACTGCCTCCATCCATGTCATTGATTTAGATTGTAAATAGCTGAGGGCCCAGCACTGATACCTGTGGCACTCCACTAGTTACAGCTTGCTAATCTGAAAAAGACCCATGCATCCCCACACTTTGCTTCCTGTTAGCCAACCAATCCTCTACCCATGCTAATACGTTACCCCCTACACTCTTATCTTGTGTAGTAACCTTTGATGTAGTACCTCATCAAATGCCTTTTGGAAATCCAACTACACCACATCTACCAGTTCCCTTTAGCCACCTTGAATGTTAGTTCATCAAAAAACTCTAACAGATTAGTTAAACACGAAGACCCATTGAGAGCTTGAAAATTATCAATGGGTTGGGCTGGGTAAACATGGAGAGAATGTTTCTATTAGTGGAGAATCTAAAACAAGGGACCATAATTACAAGATTGTCACTAATAAAATCTAGTAGGGAATTAAGGAAGAGTTTCTTCATACAAGAGAATGGTCAGAATATCAAATTTGGTCAAGACAGAAAACAGGCCTGAGGCAAATATATGAAAGAAAGAGAGGATAGAAGATATGCTGAAGGCTGAGCTGAGGGAGACAGAATAGGAGGAGACTCACATAGCATTATAAATACCAGTGCAGAATAGTGGGGCCTATTTCTGTGCTGTATGTAATACTGTGAAGTTAGCCCCCACTGCTCCCACACATTCACCAGCCTTTTCATAGAGAAGTTAATTCGAAACTCATCCAATTTTATTCTTTTTTTTTTATTCGTTCATGGGATGTGGGCAATCACTGGCTAGGCAGCATTTATTGCCCATCCTTAGTTGTCCTACGTTCAGAGGGCATTTAAGAGTTAACCACATGGGTTTGGAGTCACATGTAGGCCAGAGCAGTTAAGGACAGCAGATTTCCTTCTCTAAAGGGCATTGGTGACCAGATTGAGTTTTTGTGACAATCGACAAGGTTCCAATGGTCATCATCAAGCTTTTAATTACAGATTTTATATTGAATTTAAACTTCCACCATCTGCCGTGGTGGATTCGAACCCTGGGCCCCTGAGCATTACCTTGGGTCTCTGGAATATTAGTCCAGTGACATTACCACAATGCCACCCGCCTCCCTCTAATTTATGGTTACATGCTCCTGGTGACGATTTGAAATATATCCCAATGTGAATTCCCTCCACTTGATGATCCTCTAAAAATAAATCCCGGTAGGGGAGTTAGGTGCTCTCTGGGAACAGCAGAGTGGTACTTACAGATGGGCAGATGATGAGTCCATAGGGACCTTCTCTCTTGGAAAATGGCAGCCCTTTTCTCCTGCTCCTGGCAGAACATGATCATTGGCACAAGTGAATACCAGTGTCTTACCAGAGCCAGAGAACGCAATCCCGATCATATCCCTGCCAGCCAAACTGCAACAGACAGGCAGGTGTGAGAACATCCAACACTGCAGAGTAAGGGAGCTGCAGGACATTTGCAGCTCTCACTATGCCAGCTAAGATCATGGAAATACCCCTGCGATGTGCCCTTTACTAATCGCAAACAACACCCTATAGTCAAAAATAAAAACAAAAAAACTGCGGATGCTGGAAATCAAAACAAAAACAGAATTACCTGGAAAAACTCAGCAGGTCTGGCAGCATTGGCGGAGAAGAAAAGAGTTGACCCTATAGTCAATACTGTTCATCAGGCAGTAAACATGGATGGGTACCTCTGAGAGCTAGTTACCACTATAAGCATTAAGCACAAAGGCTAACAAAAGTACAAAAGTAAAGGCGAGGTTTTGTTACATTCCTACCCAGTATTCAAACAGCAGAGGGCTGGACTCAGAGTGCAGAGAATATGAATGAGATCAAATGGTTACAGAACAATATATGTGTGCAGCATTATATGTTTTCAAATGCTAATTCTTTCCCCTTTGATTTCCATATCATGTACTACAATGAGACAAAGCCTAGTGCCCTCTGCAGCCAATATTTACACATCCTTCTTATCAGGAGCTGCTGGAGGGCACTCAGGATCTGCCTCATTTTCTAGCACCTATCCCAAGAGCTTAAGATTGTGGGAACATTAAGAGTTAAAACATTTACCAAGAAAGTTCACTTCATCATTGAAACAGGTTCCCAGTATAAGGCTCCCTGCTGAGATTTACAGATTCAGAAGCAAGTTAACACCATAAATTCAAATTTCCAATCCATTACCTCCATCAGCTCTTGTACTAGCAGACAGCCCAGCAATAGTGTCTACACACGACAGGGGCTACAGTGCTCCCTCTGCTGGAAATCCATGGATCTGAATAGGTGTCAGGTGTAAAATTCCAGTACTCACACAGTTGGAATTCCCTGGATCTGAATGGGTGTCGGGTGTAAAATCCCCTTCTTCTTCAAGCCTTTCAAAATTGCTGAAAAGAAAGTATTGAGAATTTTACCAGGAATACACAGCTTGCAAACAGGATATGTACATTTTGCATTCCACATTCCCTGATACATAGCTGTGAGAGACAGGAGCGTCGCTACATCAATGCAAATGAAATTTGATGCATGAAATGATACATTTTGGTAGGAAGAAGAGTGAGAGGCAATATAGACTAAAGGATACAATTTCAAAGGGGCTGCAGGGGCAGAGGGACCTGGGGATACATGTGTACACTGGCATGGCACATTGAGGTTAAAAAGGCACACAGGATTCTGTGCTTTATAAAGAAAGGAAGCAATGTTGAAACTTTATAAAACATTGGTGCAGCCCCAACTGGAGTATTGTGTCCAATTCTGGGCACTTTAGGAAGGATGTAGAAGCTTTAGTGAGGGTGCAGAAAAGATTGGTTCCAGTGATGGGAGATGTTAGTTACATGATTAGATTGGTGAAGCTGGGGTTGTTCTCCTTGAAAAAGGTTAAGAGGAGATTTGATGTGGTGTTCAAAATTGTCAGGGGTCTAGACAGAGTAGATTGAGAGAGAAACTGTTCCCATTGGCAGAAAGGTCAAGAACCAGAGGACAACGATTTAAGGTGATTGGCAAAAGAATTAATGGCAACATGAGGAAAAATCTTTCATACGCAGTGAGTGGTTAGTAACTGAATGCACTGCCTGAAAGTGCGATGGAAGCAGATTCAATCTTGGGTTTCAAAACAATTGGATAAGCACCTGAAGGGGGGAAAAATGGGCAGGGCTACAGAGACAGGGCAGGGGAGTGGGACTCGCTAAATTGTTCTTGCAGATGGCCAGCTTAGGCTCGATTAGCTGAGTGTGGCCAGCTCCTGTGCTTTGACCTTTCAAAAACAAAGTTCAATTCAAAAACATTTAAGAACAAGACAATGTTTACATGGCCCAATAGACCTCCAGTACCTCAACTCACATTTCAAACCACATCTAACTTTTAATAAATATCTCAGCTGATCCATGGAATGAAATTTCCATCATTGATTTAAAATCAGAACCTCAGTGACAGAGGCAGGTGAATGAGGAGAGCTCAGTGTACGGATTTCAATCAGACTTCACACTAATCAATAGAGTGCAAGGCAGCAGTATAACCATAGCTGCTCATTTGCACACTACCACTAATGTCACAGCTCTCTAGCCACAATGCAGCTTACCTGCTATGTGTGGTGGCCAGTGAAGGCAAGTCATTTCAACTCAGGACAGCTATTTAACTACAGTAACGGAGCAGTACAACAAGATCACAGAATCTTTACAGTGCAGGAGGAGGCCATTCAGCCCATCAAGTCTGCACTGGCTTTCTGAAAGAGCATTCCACCTGGTCCCACTCCCCTGCCTTATCCCCGTAACCTTGAACATTCTCTCTTTTCAGGTAGCAATCCAATTACTTTTTGAATACCTCGATCGAACCTGCCTCCACCACCCTCTCTGGAAGCTTGTTCCAGATTCCAACCACCCTCTGGGTGAAAAATTTTTCCTCACATCACATTTACTCCTTTTGCCAATTATTTTGAAACTGTGCCCTCTAGTTCTTGAGGTTCTGTTGAATGGGAACAGTTTGTCACTGTTTACCATGTCCGTATCCCTCAGGATCTTGAATACCTCTATCAAGTCTCCTCTCAGCCTTTTTTCTCCAAGGAAAACAGTCCCAACCTCTCCAATCTTTCCTCAAAGCTACAGTTCTTCATCCCAGGAATCATTCTTGTGAATCTACTCTGTACTCTCTCCAATGCCTTCACATCCTTACTCAAGTATGGCACCCAGAACTGGATGCAGTACTCCAGATGAGACCTAACTAATGTCTTATACAAGTTCAACATGACCTCCTTACTCTTGTACTCAATGTCCCTATTAATAAAGCCTAAGATGTTATGTGCTTTATTCACTGCTCTTCAACATGTCCTGCCATCTTCAATGACCTATGTACACCGAGGTCCCTCTGTTCCTGCAGATGGCAGATTCTGGGTTGCAATCTTTAACATTTGGTGAGTTTCAATTCCTGTATTTAGCGTTTTAGTGGATTTGATGTTGTTGAGAAGGAAGCTGGTGCCTGGGACCAGCTTACACCTTGAACATGGCCCCGCATCAGGGCTTCTTATATCAGTGATTATTATTTATGGTTGTGTACATCCTGAATCATTAATTCACTGCATCAACTTGATTTTTCCTCATGCTATCCCTGCATGCAGTACAAACCAGAGTGGAACAGATTCTATTTTCAACATGGAATCCAAAAAGTATCCAGTGCAACTATTCTTTAAGGAAGTTTGTAGTCAGTTGAAATTGGCTCAAGCCATGGCTTACATAAGAATGCCGGAGACAAAGTGGATTGCAATCAACAAGTCCTTGACCACTGAGGGATTGTTTTCATCTGTTGAACTAGACTGAGTTTCAGAGTCTGGTCAGTTTCACCTCTATCTGTTCACCTTTGCAAGCATCAATCACAGCACATAGGAATGACTGAAGGGAGTGGGATTGACTGAAAAGACTTAATGACAGGCAAACATTTTAACAATAACAGAATTACCTGGAAAAACTCAGCAGGTCTGGCAGCATCGGCGGAGAAGAAAAGAGTTGACGTTTCGAGTCCTCGTGACCCTTCGACAGAACTTGAGTTCGAGTCAAGAAAGAGTTGAAATATAAGCTGGTTTAAGGTGTGTGTGTGGGGGTCGGAGAGATAGAGAGAGAGAGAGGTGGGGGGGGGGGTGTGGTTGTAGGGACAAACAAGCAGTGATAGAAGCAGATCATCAAAAGATGTCAACGACAATAGTACAATAGAACACATAGGTGTTAAAGTTGGTGATATTATCTAAACGAATGTGCTAATTAAGAATGGATGGTAGGGCACTCAAGGTATAGCTCTAGTGGGGGTGTTTTTTTTTTATTTATTTTTTTTTATAATGGAAATAGGTGGGAAAAGGAAAATATTTATAATTTATTGGAAAAAAAAGGGAAGGGGGAAACAGAAAGGGGGTGGGGGTGGGGGAGGGAGCTCATGACCTAAAGTTGTTGAATTCAATATTCAGTCCAGAAGGCTGTAAAGTCCCCAGTCGGAAGATGAGGTGTTGTTCCTCCAGTTTGCGTTGGGCTTCACTGGAACAATGCAGCAAGCCAAGGACAGACATGTGGGCAAGAGAGCAGGGTGGAGTGTTAAAATGGCAAGCGACAGGGAGGTTTGGGTCATTCTTGCGGACAGACCGCACGTGTTCTGCAAAGCAGTCGCCCAGTTTACGTTTGGTCTCTCCAATGGAGAGGAGACCACATTGGGAGCAACGAATGCAATAGACTAAGTTGGGGGAAATGCAAGTGAAATGCTGCTTCACTTGAAAGGAGTGTTTGGGTCCTTGGACGGTGAGGAGAGAGGAAGTGAAGGGGCAGGTGTTGCATCTTTTGCGTGGGCATGGGGTGGTGCCATAGGAGGGGGTTGAGGAGTAGGGGGTGATGGAGGAGTGGACCAGGGTGTCCCGGAGGGAGCGATCCCTACGGAATGCCAATAAGGGGGGTGAAGGGAAGATGTGTTTGGTGGTGGCATCATGCTGGAGTTGGCGGAAATGGAGGAGGATGATCCTTTGAATGCGGAGGCTGGTGGGGTGATAAGTGAGGACAAGGGGGACCATATCATGTTTCTGGGAGGGAGGAGAAGGCGTGAGGGCGGATGAGCGGGAGATGGGCCGGACACGGTTGAGGGCCCTGTCAACGACCGTGGGTGGAAAACCTCGGTTAAGGAAGAAGGAGGACATGTCAGAGGAACTGTTTTTGAAGGTAGCATCATTGGAACAGATGCGACGGAGGCGAAGGAACTGAGTGAACGGGATGGAGTCATTACAGGAAGGGGGGTGTGAGGAGCTGTAGTCGAGATAGCTGTGGGAGTCGGTGGGTTTGTAATGGATATTGGTGGACAGTCTATCATCAGAGATTGAGACAGAGAGGTCAAAGAAGGAAGGGAAGTGTCAGAGATGGACCACGTGAAAATGATGGAGGGGTGGAGATTGGAAGCAAAATTAATAGATTTTTCCAAGTCCCGACGAGAGCATGAAGCAGCACCGAAGTAATCATCGATGTACCGGAGAAAGAGTTGTGGAAGGGGGCTGGAGTAGGACTGCAACAAGGAATGTTCCACATACCCATAAAGAGACAGGCATAGCTGGGGCCCATGCAGGTACCCATAGCCACACCTTTTATTTGGAGGAAGAGAGAGGAGTTGAAGGAGAAATTGTTCAGCGTGAGAACAAGTTCAGCCAGACGGAGGAGAGTAGTGGTGGATGGGGATTGTTCGGCCCTCTGTTCGAGGAAGAAGCTAAGGGCCCTCAGACCATCCTGGTGGGGGATGGAGGTGTAGAGGGATTGGACGTCCATGGTGAAGAGGAAGCGGTTGGGGCCAGGGAACTGGAAATTGTTGATGTGACGTAAGGTGTCAGAGGAATCACAGATGTAGGTGGGAAGGGACTGGACAAGGGGAGAGAGAAGGGAGTCAAGATAACGAGAAATGAGTTCTGTGGGGCAGGAGCAAGCTGAGACGATCGGTCTACTGGGGCAGTTCTGTTTGTGGATTTGGGTAGGAGATAGAAGCGGGCCGTCCGAGGTTGGGCGACTATCAGGTTGGAAGCTGTGGGAGGGAGATCCCAGAGGAGATGAGGTCAGTGACAGTCCTGGAAACAATGGCTTGATGTTCAGTGGTGGGGTCATGGTCCAGGGAGAGGTAGGAGGAAGTGTCTGCGAGTTGACGCTCAGCCTCCGCAAGGTAGAGGTCAGTGCGCCAGACAACAACAGCACCACCCTTGTCAGCGGGTTTGATGACAATGTCAGGGTTGGACCTGAGAGAATGGAGTGCAGTAAGTTCAGAGAGAGACAGGTTAGAATGGGTGAGAGGAGCAGAGAAATTGAGACGACTAATGTCGCGCCGACAGTTCTCAATGAAAAGATCGAGAGAAGGTAAGAATCCAGAGGGAAGGGTCCAGGTGGAGGGAGAATATTGGAGATGGGTAAAAGGATCCGTTGAACTGGGAGAGGACTCCTGCCCAAAGAAGTGAGCCCAGAGACGAAGACGGCGGAAGAAGAGTTCAGTATCATGCCGAGCCCGAAATTCATTGAGGTGAGGGCGTAGGGTATGAAGCTAAGTCCTTTGCTGAGCACTGAACGTTCAGCATCGGAGAGGGGAAGGTCAGGGGGTATAGTGAATACACGGCTGGGGTTGGGATTGGAAGATGGGGTGGGGACAGAGGGACAGGCAGGGGTGGAGGGTCCTAGATGGGTGTTGGTGTCGATGAGTTGTTGCAGCTTGCGTTCCTTAGCACTTGAGAGAAAGAGAAAAGTTTCTTGTTGAGGCGTCGGGATGAGCCGAAGGATAAAATGAAATGGGGGCACGCGCAGCTTTGAAAAAGGGTACGGCGGTGCTGCTGGAGGGAGAGGTTGAGTGTGTTCATATGGCGGCGCATGGCTCTGAGTGTGGATTTCAGAATGTGACGGGAACAGCAGTCCGAGAAACGTTTTATGTCCCGGAGATACCTGTAATCTGGGTGGGTTCAAAACATGAGGGGTGAATTTCAGTTGAAGTCCACGTGGGGTAAGTCAGAGACGGAGACAGTCACTGAGAAAGGAGATATGGCTGTTGAAAGTGGGTTTTAGTAAACACCTTGTCAAACACCAGGAGGGAAATGGAAAGCAAGGAAGATGAGCAAGGCAAC